>NC_141778.1:12071098-12371098 GCF_054643075.1 Acanthaster planci
AGTTATTTTCAAGTTACACAGAAGATTACTGTAACCAACTTTAGTCCACATCGATTTACAAAATACTTTGGTGTCTAAGATCGTAATGATACCCTGTTTTTGTACTCACCGCTTTAAGCAATGAGACCATGTTATCCGCCCCGAGCTAAAGTGCAGCCCCAATCGGCGAAAAGAAGACAGGTGGTTACAAGCAGAATCTTGCACGCGCTCTGTGCGCGTGCCCGCAAAGACGATCCGATTCGTAAGTGTGACGTAACTACAGTTCAAACCACGGCCACTGCACACGTGCATTGCACATATGGTTATATGCATTGATCGCCGTTTATGTGTGGAACCTTGGAACCGGAAGTTCACGCACAACTTCTGCGATCGTCCAATGAGAGCCTACGAATCGTGGCGCGTCCGCCTTTGTGACGAAGTCACTTACGAACCGGATACATGCCGGAGTAAATTATCAGTTACGCGTACTCAGCGTGCTCTACGTTAAACGCGCATATACTTGCGCGCCTCATGGCGTGCCTGTGGTTGCACTACACCAAATACGCGCCCATAGAAAAAAGTGCAAAATTGGACCGAAATAGCGCCACCTGTTGACTCTCGTGAAGAGGTTGGCCTCCGTTTTTTCACTGGAAAGTCAAGATTATGGCCAGAAGAGCACTTTTCGTTTCAATTTCATGGGGGTCAGCCACAAAAAAATTGTATTCGCCCTTGAACGAAGATACCCCAAAATAGCAATTAAACTAAGCGCTCATTTCTGAATATGGCCGCCCGCCTCTATCCAAAATAGGCCCGCAACAGGGGCTTTTTGTCAAAGAAATGCCCCAAACTGGGAAGTATCAGTCCTAAATTTATAGAAATATTTCTATGATGCCTCCTGATTATGGCCTGTCCTATTGTAAAAATCCTGTGAGATCACAAAATATTAATGAGCTCGCGTGCAGAAATACAACCATTTGGTGGAATTCACCCCTATGCGATAAGTACCCCAAGACACGCCCCCCTTTTTCTTCCGCTCAGAGCGGTTAATAATTCCGCAAACAGGCGAGCTTTTAGTAACTTAACAATGTGTGGTAAGTGTCAACATCTGAAAACAATTCGATTTTTTCGCGCTTGCAGTTTACAGACGGACGACCTCTATATTTCGAATTGTCGTTGCTTGTTGGTAATATGCGTCCACTACAATGCTCTGAATCATTGGCTTAAATTTGTTTGCCGTTTTACAGTGGCGTAAATCTGTTTTGGAAATTGGGGGATGGGGCGGGGAAAGGTGTGGAGGGGGAGGACTTGCGCGCTATGGAAATTTGAAAAGTGGGGGGGGGTGGACACCATATTTGCTTTATGGGTGCGATGTTCATGATTAAGATGTACATCTGTAATGTATATCAAATTTATGTAGAATCTTACTTCATAGTGGTATATTCACGGCTTTTGAAAATTGCTTTTCCTTTTTAGTGATATCGCAAACATTTCTGAAAATTCTTCACAGTCCGCTTTAGTTTTTTTGATCATCGCAAAAAGTGTGTGGGGAGATGATTCAATAGCCCACCCCCCCCACAACAAGGGGAGGGATAAATACCCCCCTCCCCCGGGATTTACACGATGGCTGTTCACATATAAAAGTTCAGTGACAAAAGAGAAGCCTGTTTTTATTAGGAAATGTCTCCTAATTAAGTGCAGTGAATTTGCCAGCATTTTTTGTGTCTTCAAAAGTGGTCTGATATTGAACTGAAGTGTTAGATTAGACTTGAACATACTAAAAAAGTAACAGGGTTTTATGTTTTTTCCTAGCTTGACATTAAAATCACCAAATCAAGTAGAAAAGATCGCGCAAAGGGACGGTTTTTAAAAACTTAATCATCTTGAAAATACATCTTGAAAATTAATCATTTGTATTAAAATTCTCGATGTGCCTTGAAATGCTACATGGATGGATTTTATTTTGCCCACCAGATTGTGTTTGTCATTTGCACGTGCGTCCGTCAATGGATAAAATACCTTCCTTTGTCTTGTAGCTATTTGACTAATCAGAAAATCATGCAAAGTTAGATGTTTATGTCCCCTATCCATACCAATTTACCCCTCAGTGAGAACTGTTGTCTCACAACGGAGAAGAGTAGCACAGTTATTTGTTTCATTGTATGCAGTTTGCAAGTTCGTAAAATAAGACCGCTGGATTCACATGGTTCACGCGGAATGCCTAGGCTAGAAGTTCTTAGTGGCAGACTCTTTACGTATCATTATTGCCCTGTACAAGTTTCACTATGCTGCCCTTTCCATTTTCGCTTCTCGGTCTTCTGTGTTCAAGCTTGAGTCGAATTAAGATCACAAGTATCCGTTTCGCAATTTTTGAAAGCTGTGGCACTGTTACGAGTTGTATCTATTTTTCGTGATTGTACTAATCATTTGGATGCATAATTTCGTCATTGATCAACTTAAAATAATTTGAGTTTAGTTATGAATTAAGAAAGCTTGCATAAATGCTGTAATTTGTAAATAATTGGTGAGCTGATCTAAAATTATTTGTACATAATGAGACGGGAAAGTTTTTATTTTTGCATTAGAATTATATTATGTTTGCATTTCATGGTACACTTTGGACTTCAAATGCAATTGTACTGTCTGTAATTAACATTACCTTTGTGGACATGAAAATAAGGTTTTTGAATAAGATGAATATGTGCAGAGCTATTCAGCGGTTTGACTAGTTTCCTTGAGTGTTAACATTCTAGTTTCAGGTAAACTGTCCCTCATTCGGGTAGTTGCGCACCTGTCAAAGATCTCAAACATAGGTGGTACGTTCATATAATGCAAATTAAATACGAACGGGAAAGAGGTTACGAGATTAACAACTTAAGGAGCTGCTTGACAGTTTTCGCTCTCAGGGCCTTTTTTCCCCATTTAAGTCATGCACGAGGTATACTTTTATCTGGAAAAGAAGTTCATCCCTTTGCCTTACAAATTTTAGAGAGGGAAGCACAGGTGTGACAATGCCTTGTGGGTAGCTTTTTATCCTAATAAATGCACTTGTTTGCTGCTCACACATTTGTTCCGTATACTGACCTATATTTAGAAACACATTACTAATCAGTGTAGTTTGTCTATCAGCAAACTTCAGTTAAACGCTTTGTTTATCTATGTCTCTGGCCAATGGGTGCCATGGTAATGGACTGTGGAACCAGACAGAAAAGTTCATTAACACTGTAAAACTTGATAGTAAATCCGTCATTGGGAAAACCGTGTTGGTGGTCTGAGGTACACTGCATGGAAGGACGCTGAGACTGTACGATATTTTAACAGAAGCATCTGAACTAAAGGTAGCGTTTTTAATTGCAAGCACTAACTTGTGAAGAGTTTGTAGAAAGTATCGATACTGTTGAAATCTACCTATAAACCACACACGATGCATGTTTTTTTTTTCTTTAGCCCTTGCCCCCAACAACGATAGGCCTATTTGGCCGGCAAGGGCTGCTAGTGCTCCAGTCGATTTCTTTTTTCATCTCCAGTTGACGAATACAATTTTCCTTCAATAAAACTTTTCTGTCGGTAGTATTGATATATGTTCCTGTATCTTCGAATATTCCATACGCTGCTTTTTATGCCGCAATTTTTGTGCCACAAGTGGAGTATTTCATTCCACTTATACTAATAATATATATGAAACTGCGTTTTTCTACGAAGTATAGAAACATATGTGATGCTGAATTGAAGTGAAATGTCCAACTTTTCACGTCTCATTTCATGCCACTTTTTTGAGTCGCGAAAGTTTATCATAAACCTGATTCCAGGATTGAACTGGAAATGGCGATCAACGCGAACTATTCAGTGGGATGCAGCATATGCGTCGGCGTGTTTCACGTTCTTTTCGGTCTGTCGAGTTGCGGATGTGGTATCGCCTCTATCGTCTTTGGAACTCCATACTATGTGACAGGCTTAGGAATATGGGCTGGTGTGGCGGTACGTAGCTCATTATCATAGAGAGATTAATTCTCGAAATCTGCAAACATTAATAACTAACAGTCCTGGGCAATATAAAGTGATTTATATACATGACGAACGTGACATTTTGCCCATGAACTGAAACTATGTTTATATTAAATTTAGAGAAATGTTTTATATGAAGGATTAACCTTGTGTCGTTCAAACAACTTAGGCCTATAGGAGAAATCTTGAACAATTAATTCTCTCTTCTAAACTTCCTCTGCAGTTCTATTTCGTGACAGGAATTCTGGCCTTTGTTTCGGGGAAAAGAAACAACTGTGTGGTGAGTACAATAGTTTTCATTAATTAGCAAATGTTCAGAATACCACGGAAATGATTGCTTCATACGATGAAACACTATCTTCAGTTGTCCGAGATGAGTCTCTTAAAGCCATCGCGGAACAAGTGAATTGCATGTGCTCATTAAGGCTATTCACAGCATGGCATACTTTGATCCTGTCATGGCTTTAATTATGATTTCTTTTCGCGCTTTCGCACAATTATTAATTTCGTCAACTTTCCACAGTAAATTGACGAGTTATATGTGTCATTTTACCGCTTTCGATAACGCAGATTACAGCGCACTACATCATGGCGTTGTTTTCTGTCTTGGTTTCGATGTCGCAAATGGGTCTTTATTCCTGGGCGCTGTACGTTTTGATGGATCACTGCTGGAGTTACGACCTAACTTCGTGTCTGTTACAATGGGTAAGGGTTTATATCTTCTAAACAATCTATTTTTGCAGTGAATATATTTCCTCAAAAATACGAAAGTCTCTTAATTTATCCCATCTTATCAAATTCAAGCCGAAAGTTATCAACTCTCCGGATAACATCAGATTTCGATATTAGAAATACATTAGTTGTATCGTTTCCGGATGGCAAAGTTCAGCTGCACTGTACATGTGAATTTGTTTAGCTTGTCTAAGCTTTGTCGACAAGACTAGGGTGGACAGGGTGTGGCTAGGCTACGGTGAAATGAGCGGAGATTTCTTAATTTCATTGAATAAGATTTTGTTGTTGTACTTGTATTCGGTCCGGAGCCTTACCAATCGCATTCATCGCTATTGGTCTGGGCGAGTTGATAGTCGCAGCCGTGTCTTGTTGCATATCCTGCAGCTGCTGCAAAGCTTCAGCACCACCTACCCAGACGATTGTGGTAAGCAAACATCATTTGACATCATTTGGTTCTAATGCATCAGAGGGGATGAAGTTAGATAGGGTGTATTTCTTGTCGTCAAAAAATAAATCAACACAACGAGGATGGCCCCTCTTCTAAGTAAAAACTATATATAACCATTCTTATGGGTTTGCAGTTTGCACTTCAAGTTAATGGTATATTGACAATCGCCAATGTAACATTGTTAAAAATCGACGAATTTCATGTGGCCCATGATCTTGTCAAGTTGAATACATTTAAAATTAATGACAAGAATGGCAGAGAAAATGTACCTATGCCTTTCATCCCACTGCACTGTGACACTGTAAATACTCCTACATTTTGGTCTCTTATCAATTGGGTTGAATGATCCTCTTTGGTGCTTATCTTTGTTTCGCGATCTGAATGGACGCTGCATTAATTGAACCTTGATCGAGTTGAAGCCACTTGATGCTTTGATGAGGTGTACCAGTCGAATTTGTTAACAGTGATGAATAAATACATTTTGAGTTACCAAACATAAGGCTTAGCAATGATCATCTAGATACTTATTCGGTTTAGTGAAACCATAACAAGCAATTACTTTGGGAAAAATTATCTACTACCCTCAAAACAAATATCTTAACGATACGATTTTGCTCCATCTTTGTTTTTAATGGTCAGCTCCAGACCGGCCCGCTTGTACCATCCAATGCAGTTTACGCTGGTCAAGCTGGTGTCCTAGGCCAATCATCGTACAATGGACAAGGAGTGGGAGGTGCGCCAATACTCAGTGGGCAACCAGCAGGTATGTACTATACCACAACACGCTGGAAAGAAGGGACTCATGGCGAGCCGTTGATTCAGGCACACGTCGTGCACAGCGTGTGGTCAACATGGCTACATGGCCAACTTTTTCAGTAGAATGAACATAAACCTGGTTGCCCTTACGTGGAGGACAACGATCTGTACTCAGCCGCACGGCAACGACTCCCTGTAAGGGGAACTGAGCAAGCGTTTTCCTGGCAGAATATATTACTAAGCATAAAATATACTACTATAGCATAAATTTATGCACTAACGAAAATCGGATCAGAACGAGTCAAAACCGTCGTACAAGTGATCATTATAAAAGCTAAGCCCCCTAAAAGTCTCTGGTTTCTGGTCAGGATCAAGTCTTGGGATAAGACGGCAGAACTCGATCGAGCATAATATATGCCCAGCGTGCCGAATTCTCTTGCGCCCTCTAATGACTTCATTTCACCAATGGACGGCTCGTTCTATCTTCTTGGGAATCACCTACAACCGAGGCGTGGCTTTCGTATGTAAAATAGTTTTCAGAATGGACCCTATGATGTAAAATTGGATACAAAACAGACCGTGGGAGCGTTGAAGCAGATTCGAATCAACGCCAGCTTGTTATTTCTTTAGTTTTGTTATAGGAAGTCTTTTACAGGCCTCCTTCTTTGCCCCTTGTTCTAATAAATCGACCGCGGCCGTTATCAACGGTAACAGTACTGGAACTTCAGTGGTACGTTAAGCGTCCCATAACAGTGCTCGTAAGTGGAGCAGGTTAGCGTAGCGGTTCTGTCCTCGCTTTGCATGAATGAGGCCCGGGTTTGAGTCCCGGCTTGGCCCAGGCTTTTTAAGTGCATTTGATTTTCGGTCCATCTTTGCTCTCGCAGGTTTTCTCCGGGTACTCCGATTTCCTCCTGCCTCTAAAACTGGACCTTCTTCCTAACTCTGTAATGTGATGCTAATTGATAAAGTGTATGAATAAACGTACAGTTATTGCCGCAAATAGCCTGAGATGCTGAAAGCGCCATTAAAACAACAACAACAACATAGTGCTCGTATATGTTACGTAATAGGTCATGTGAAGCAGGTCATTGATCCATAATCATCACATACAGGTTCAACTGAAATTTCTCGGGCGCTGATTGGTTCATCCGGAAATCCGGAGGGAAAGAAAAGAAAACAATTGAACAGTTTGTAGGAGATTCCCAAGAGGGTAGAACAAGCCCTCGATTAGTCTGGTTCCCTGTCCAAAGATTCCCTGACGACCTTTGATAAAGAATCTTAGGTCAGACATCACCTACGGATATAAAAGGTAGGCGGCAAGGGTCAGAGGTCACAAGTTGAAAGCCCGGATGTTTTCGATTTCATTCCCTTACACAGTGGGTTCAAATTCAGCTAAGTGTTCCCTATTGAGGCACGCTTGAAAAAAATTCAGGAAATTCAAAATCATACATAAGCATTTTCGAAATTCTTTTAGTTGATCAATTCTTGTGCAGCAACATTCCTTCCACGCACACACCCATCAACAACTAAGTTGTTTGTAACTTTGTTGTTGTTGACGGTTAAGGTTCAACAAGCCCACCTATACCCGACCAGCAATAACCGAACATCAACGGTACCATCCGAACATGCAGAGTATAGACGAGACGACTTCGGAATATTTCGGTTATTCCCGGACATTCGGTGATACCGGCACCATTGATTCGTCGGGTAGTCAGGATCATCGGGTTTGGTATCCAGACTAGCCGTCGATTGGTGGAATGGAGTCACGAGAGGGCGCAGGGGAAATGTGCAGCATGTTTTATGCTCGATCGCGTCCGCTGTCGAATTCTGCCGTCTTGTTCCAAGGCTAGTCAAGAGCTGGCTTCAAAGTGGTGCGGCGACGCAGCTTTTTTATCTTCACTTTCTCTGGAAACGATGTACGCTAACGAACGATGCCCATCGCATGTCCTCGTAACTCCGGCCGTTACCAACACTAACATAGGCTTTCCCCGTACTTTTACTGTTTAAAAGCATTTTCAGTAAGATGCAGAATTAGAGTCAAAAAGATCGGAACATGCTTTTCGAGAAATGTAATGCTTTTTTAAAAGTCGATTTTTTTAAATCTTATGTTTTTTTAAACATACCGTAATTTTGAATTTTTGAATTCATTTTCAAAAACCGAATGAAATCTTTTGTTCCTAATAGATCTTTTTGGGATGAAATTTTACATACCTTACATGTTTTTAAGATTCGAATGAAATTTTTTTGACCCAACATGTTTTTAAGTTTCGAATAAAATTTTGTAGACTGGACATGTTTTTAAGATCCGAATAAAATTTTTTGGACCTAACATGTTTGGAAGATTCGAAGGAAATTTTTCAGACCTTACATGTTTTCGAAATCCAAATGAGATTTGAAAGACCTAACGTTTTCCAGATTCGAATGCATTTTCCCGCACCGGCATTTCACCCGAATTCAGAGAGCAACCTAATTTCAAAAGCATCTGACTGTAAAATGCATCCGAATTGAGAAAGCAGCCAAATTGAGAAAGTATCCGACTTTAAAAAGCATCCGAATCTCAAAAGCACCCGACTTTAAAAAGCATCCGAATTTTGAATGCATCCCACTTTAAATAGCATCCGAATATTGAAAAAGCATCCGAATTGAGAAAGCATCTTTTTGACGATGTTCGGCCCGATGGTACCCGAAGTTCCGAGTCTTTTTCGACGATTCGGCTGTGTTCGGTATGCGCATGCGCAGTCAAACTATATACTTCCTGCTCCCTTAAACAATTGCAATCGGGCAGTCAGTGCTTTAAGCCCCAATTTCGAATTAAATCAAGCGACTACATACGATGTCCCTACACGCACATGTCCTGATAGACTGTGCACCCAATTAGTTTGTTTATTTGCGCGTGCGCAATAGTGACATAATGGTCGGCGGCCTGAAAAATTATTCTAACAGACGACGTATTTCTGTGGTGATCCATGTGGGGATTGTACTGTCATTTCCCTTGAAGACCTCGTGTGAGAATAAATTGCTAAGAATCTATCAAAGGGTGATGCAATCGCGTTTGATGCAAAAAATCGCTGGAAGAAAAATCAAAGAAAGTGGAAAATGTCATTTTTTCGACAAAGTATGATGAAAAATTATTGTATTTTTACCTAGCTTTGTGTCCAATTTTCACACTACTGTCAAATTCTCCTCAGATCACCGGTGATACTGTCTGGAAGATGTTTGTTTTGTATCTATCAGTTAATTGTTTTCAAGATCAAGAGCCATTTGTCTGAAATACATTTCGTATTTCATGCGGATTCAAATTTCCACACGAGTTTTGGCAGCGGTAAAAAATGAGATTCCGGATTTTGGCATGGCGCATGCACGTACGTACCTACGCAGACCTGGATATGAGTGCGTTTGGGTACGAGTTGGCCTACTGCATTGCACGGATGCGTACAATCACGTCAGATTGCCCGATTATCAGGCACAAACAAAAACTCTCCGTTTTCATTCATACGGTTTCCTTCTTGCATGATACTTTCTCATTAGAGCGTTCATGATATTCCTCACTATTCACAAGTAGAGAAATGTCAGGGAAAACTGAAAAAAATCCCCTCTGAAATGTCGGCTTCACTTCCAACTTTTGACTCTGTTACTTTGGAGGTACGTAAGAACTAATAATACCAATTGGTATGGAAATAAGGGGCAAACAACTTTTTCTGAGCTTGATGTTGATCGATCACCTTTGGGGTCAAGGGCCATTTTACAGGCTTCTGGTTACAGTGGGATTCGATACACATGCGCACAAATTAAGTGAGGGGCATGAACATACCTGATTGGGGCGCGCTGTGGCTCGCACTCACGGGCGTCCATACCTAAAATGTATGCCGTCAATGTATGTACATTACGTAGTCGCTTGACTTAATTCGAAATTAGGGGCTTATAGCACTGACTGTCCGATTGTTTAAGGGGGCGGGAATAATTCTATAAGTTGACTGCGCATTCGCATACCGAACACAGCCGAATCGTCTAAAAAGTTCGGAACTTCGGGTACCATCGGGCCGAACACCGTCAAAAAGATCGGATGCTTTCTCAATTCGGATGCTTTTTCCAATATTCGGGTACTTTTTACAATCGGATGCTTTTCTGAAATGCAGGTACGGGTGGGGAAAATGCATTTGAATCTGGGAAACGTCAGGTTTGTCAAATTTCATTCGGATTTAGAAAACATGTTAGGTCTGAAATTTTTCATTCGAGTCTTCAAAACGTGTTAGGTCTGAAAAATGTACTTGAATCTTAAAAACATATCAGGTCCCCACAATTTATTCGTATCTTAAAAACATGTCAGGTCTACAAAATTTTATTCAAATCCAAAACATGTTTTGGTCAAAAAAGTTTCGTTCGAATCTTAAAAATATGCGAGGTCTGTAAAATTTCATCCCAAAAGTATATATTAGGTACGAAAGATTTCATTCGGTTTTGAAAAATGAATTCAAAAGTTCAAAGTTCAACTTTTAAAAAAGCATTACATTTCTTGGAAAACATGTCCCGATCTTTTTGACTCTAATTAAGATTCGTATTTCAGCTTCTACATGTACACAGGACATAAGACCAAAACAAAGGTGGGGGATGCTCTCCGTCCCATATCTTGCTTCATATGTTTGTCTGGTTCCCAGATGTAAATGTATAATATAGAAATGACGTCATCTGAAAAAGAGTGCCTGGCTTAATGTATTGGAAGCTGCAGGGACTCCTTTACTGTACATATTAGTCAACCGTACCCCATCAAAACATGTTAAAACTACACACTAGCAGAATTTGAGTCGTTTTTAAGCTGGGCAACTTTTGGACAGGTCTACGGCGACGAGCTCGCTGACCAGAAACCGGAGATTTTTTTAGCCTAAGCAATTCTTTTTTGTTTTGGCACTGAAATGAGTTCTCACTCAAACCTCAGTTATGTTTTTCTCTAAATGATCTGACTTTACAATGTGATATTACTTCCCAGGTGGCATCCAAGCTGCAGCTGTAACAACTGCTAGTGGTGCAGATGGACACCCGACCACGACCCACGTTAACCAAGGCTTCCTGTTCGAAACCAGACTGCCGCACACTCCCTTTGTCTAAATTGCACCACAGCCTGTTCAGATACTAGAAATACCATGTAGTGTTATTTTTTTTACTCGATTCCTCGCCAATCGATTAATCTTATAATTTTTGTTATTTCGGTTTAAAAACAATATCAATTCAGTGAGTCGTAGGACTCATAATGATTGATTTACAAATATTAAAACCATTAAAATTATTAATAACTAAAATTCAGTCAAAAACTATTACTAATTTCCAAAAAAACACGTACGACAGCCACGAAAACAATGACGCCGACACCAATAACAAATATATGTATTTCACTTAGGAGGAGCAAGTTAAATTATCAACTAAAAGGAGAAAAATCACTAAAAAAGATTAATGGCATTAATTACTTTGACCATTTGGGGGACTGCTGACCTTTTGTGTCTGGAAGTACGGCAATTTGGGTTGAAGAGACCACAACTGCTTCTAAGACGGCGGAAATCTGGTAAGGAACTACAAAGTGGAGGGAGTAAAGATCTATGTCTTGAGTGCACTAAGGTTCTGGCAAATTTTTCTAGTATTTGATTTCTCCGTTGTTTTTATGATGGTATGTTAAGGAATTCAAAGGCAAGTGAGTATTCGACGTAATTATTGTAACCTGGAATAATTCGACCTGCACGTCTTTGAATACGTTCAATTTGGTCCAATTGTTGAATTGTGAGAGCAGATGACCAGGATGGTGAGGCATACTCAAGTAAAGGTCTAATATACATGAGATAAATGGTCAAAAGGTCATGAGTCGGGGCATGGAATTTTTTCAAGATACAAAGTATATACAAACGTTTGGCAGCAAGGCTTGTCATGTGTGATACCTGCTTGCCTGCTTGTCGCACTTCAAATCAGCTTGGATTAAATGACACCAAGTAATTTCAGACTGTCTACTGATTCCAACAATGGGTTGCCAATAAAAACTGCAGGCATAACTGTTTGCTTTCCCATGAAGGAAACATGCATAAGCTTACATTTTGGGGGCTTAGGAATCATCTGATTGTTGGAAGACCACAAAGTAAGAGAGGAGACAATTTCTTGTAATTTTGACTCCTGAGAGTGATTCCTAATTTCAGCTATAGTTAGATTATCCACATATTTCCATCTAAGCGGACTTGCAGTAGCTGCATCTTTTATCATAACCAAGAATAGAATGGGACCCATGGGATAATAAAACTCAGTTTCTGCTTTCTTCTCTAAGAATCGGTTTGTATGGTTCAAAGTTCCGGAGATGGTTAATCAACCACTGTAACCTCTACGAGAGGCTGAGAAGGCTTTCATATGCCTGATGGGGATGGCATGGGGACGTGTTGATGTGGATGCATGTACACCGTAGTAGAATACCTTTGATATTGCACGTAGCCTACATATATTACTGACATACCTTTCATTGATTGTCGGTGGTTACATTCAGCACTGAGTCGGCAGAACTGCAGTATTGTGAAATTTTAACCATTTTTCTTTCTTTGGGGCTTCACTGAACAAAGAGATTTTTCTGTTGTCGTTATAGTCAAAACTGTTTTATGGACAATTCTGCAATGACTAATAAATGAAAAGTTTTGAATTTGTGATATGCCTTCGATTACTTAACTTGCCATTAAACACGGAGAAGCTCTGTGTCAAGGGGCTACGTGACGTCAAATCCCTGGGGTGATACCAAGGGGTCCTAGGGCTGAGGTTACGTTGGAGCACTTGCAGGAAAAGAGGGTAATGGCACGTACTTTACCCTTCCCGGGAACGATTACTCATCGAAAACCGATCAGAATCGCAAACTTACCGCTGAGCTATACGCTGGCGCGTTCTGCCGTCCTTGTGCGCCGGATCACCGGCACAGGACTGACTAGGATTCCTGCTGGCTAATCAGCCCATAATCAACAGTTCCTGTGAACTTTTTAAGGGACCTTCCTTGCTGCTTTCAGACCATAACAGCTCTGGAATATATAACATCCTGTTTGGGGACGCTGTTTGCTGTAATGCCGATTCTCCTGGGGCAAATGGATGAGTTTGGAAGACCTGGAAAAACACAATAGACATGTCCTTTTCGAAAACTGTCATTGCAGTACAAGCTGGCTATTTAAAGTAAGTCAGATTACGAAATTTAATTGGATTTTATTTGATGAAACTGGCTTTGTCCTTCGCTGGTGCATGACTCACCAAGCGTGTCTACACCCGTACTTTTTTTTCTGAATTAGAAAATGAGGTAATTTCAGTTGCCATGTCTCTGTCTTCGGACGGTCTTGCGGAATTTTTCCTAGCTTTGCGCTGTTTGTTCTTTAGTCCCATCTAAACCATTTTTGCTCGAAGTTAATCATTCTTTTACTGTGATGGGACACTGCGGCAGCTTGAAAGCAAAATCTGGTAACTTCATCGTGATTTTGTCCTCTGTTTTGATCATAGAAGTCTTCGATTAGTGACTACTTCGGATTGTTACACTTGGATTGTTATGCCTTGGATTTGTATGCAACGCTCACTTCTTATGCCCCTGGCGTGATCGATATAGCCAAGATTTGCTTTGGAAATCTTTCGAGAGCCTCCATTCAGGTCTGAGATATCTCTGCTTTTGAGTAAACATCACAGGAGAAATGTGTTCGACGCGGATCGGTGGTGTCAGCGTGTTACCGGCGGTGGGCAGCGGGGTAGTCAAGGAGGGTGATCACACCCTGACGCGGTCCCCGTCGGACTCCGGAACCAAAATTCTCAAGGAGGGGATTGTTGATAAGGAATCGCATGGTATCATCTACTCCTGGCGGTCGAGGTTCTGCATACTGACGCAGGACTCTCTGACTATCTTCAGATCGGACCCAAGACGAAAAGGAGGAGGAGTGGCCGAAGAAGACAAGAGAAGGAGGTTAGTTAACTTATGTTTTTTTGGTCGGCTGTTGTATTTAGATATTAGAACTTTCCCTGGTGTTTTCATTCATTTCTGTCTCTAAAGCTAGCGTACGCTTCTTCATTACCATTACCACCTTATCATTCTGACGATCTCCGAAATCTACACCAATGACATTTCACATCAAATCCAAATAGGAGTTTGCCCATCTTTACAAGGTGTCATTCCAACCCAAACCCTTGCCATATCTATATACGTGTATTCATCTATTCAAGTGAACTTTTGCCTCGTCCCTTTGAAGAGCTTCATCGATATCAGAGAGGGCAGAGAAGAAGAATATCTTGTACCGTCTCCCCCTTGAGGAGATTTCCTCCATGTCCAATATCGACAAAGGCCGACGGCATATTCACTTCACCATCTGCACCAAGCAAGGTGTCTTTGCTCTGCGAGTGAACTTGGGTCAGCGAGACTGGCTGACTCAGATTCAGCTGGCTGTGGCGGACCGGCGCAGCAGAAATGACTTCATGAGGGAGCTCAAGACGCGAACCTCGGTGGTTGCTAACAAATACCGCAAACACAATCACCGCAGGTTGTCCTTTTCCAAGGAAGAGGATTATGGGGATGGTAAGTAAAAAAGTATTCTAAAATAAATGGACAATAGTTTATATGTTCTGCCGTTTACAATCAGAAGTGGTGCAATGATTAGTTTTTACTTCTCAGTCCTTCTCTTCAGATGAAATGCTGCCTCTCTTTTCAAATAGAAAATGGACTCTTTCGTCTTTCCCCACCCCAGGCTGAAGCCTGTTGCTTTTAAAAGTTTCCTCATCGTATCTGACTCATGATGCAGGTATTGGCATCACGATTCGAAACGAGGCAGATTCCATCGTTATTGCTCGAATATTCGCAGATGGTCCCGCGGCTAAGAAAGGAACCCTTCGACCAGGTAAAATCAATCTCTAACAATTACCATCACACAAAACTAAAACTGTCTCGGTCGTCGCTGCTTAAACTGATTGACCTCATCGCTGTGTGCCTGTCAAAAACCATCGTAAAGTTTTCTTTAAATCAGGCGCATTTTTTCTGGTTACGTATGAAATCAAATGGATGGTTAATGTGCCAAAATTATCTCAACATTACTTGAATGCTGTCTCAGATTGCCGACCTTCGACTCCCCCCCCCGCTATTTCTCACAGGAGACGAGATTGTGGAGGTTGACGGGAAGCCAGTACGTGGTTACAACGCCGAACGCGTCGCCGGTCTGATCAAAGGAATGCCTGGTCACGTGGTGCTCACTGTCAAACCCACGTGGGTGGACAGGTTAGTGTTTGTACGTCGACCTTTCTTTCTGTAAGAGTCCTGTGGCACCCCCACACGGTTCGTATTTCACCCTTGCGTTCATTTTGAAACAAAACCTCCCTTTATGCGATTCAGCTTTAGCTTTGCGAAACAGTTTTTTTTCAATAAAAGGTCCTCGAAGTAGTTTGTATGGTTTTCCAGTGTTCCAGCGGTTATATTGCAGCTCAAAGATTTCCGCCCTTCAGATGGGTTATCAAGGTTAACCATTCACGATTTTGTGATGTAGGACAAGTGGATTCATCATTTCTCGGATGCACTTGTGTGCAGACATTAACCCCCAAACAACGAACTATTTTACGGAAGTACCTATGCCAGCCTGTCAATCATTCACTTTAATATTCTGTTAAAGCGTGTCAGCAAAGCGACTGTAAATGCACATTAGTGATGTATAAACGACAAAAAATAACAATATTATTATGTTTCTCCTTAAAGGGGCACTAACACATCCGCTGCGGATTTCGCTTTGTCCAGGCCATTGTATCCAAAGCCCAACAATCTCAGAGGTTTGTATTACGCTTTAAAGCATTACTCAAGGCTATTCCAGAGAGATATGTCAACTAAGGACTCAAGCTTTAAGCAAAGCAAGAGATGCCTCTCAAGGAAGCGTCTTAAGTTTACACTGATTTAACCTTTTCGGTTGATGAATGGCAAATTCAGAATACCGGTTTCGTCTTAAAATCCATCTTACAGGGCGAGCACGCCCTCATTCGCTTGCAGATGTTGCCGTGTCAACCGACCCTGAAGTCCCCAGTGCCACCAACGTTGTGAATGACGTCTCGTCAATGACACCCATCGATAGGAAGAAGTTCACCCGTTGTCCAGTCAAGAATAAGAACAAGGAAACTTCCGAAAACCGTTTGTCATTGCCATGAGAAGGGAGCTCGTCATTAGAGAGAAAACATTGTGAAAGAATGAATGTTTCGGATATGACGACTTCCTACTGGCATAGGCCATACAGTCACTCACATATGGTGGCGAAATAGGGTATACAGGATGTGCATGACTGCCATCTTGCAGGCCAGTGCTTTAGGTCCACAGGGTATACACCAAGGAAGTTTCCCTGTGGAACGAAAAACCTGACTTACAAGATGGTACCACGCAAAGCCTCTATAGCATGTCAGAGCAACTTTTTGACAGTAACAAAAGTGTGAAATTCAAGAGTTGTCGTCATATACGATAAATGATGCAACATAAACTTGAGAAACACGAGAATAGAATCTTCGAAAAGTGTGCTGCAATTTTATTTAACTTTCCCAAGAGTTAACACAAATTGTCACAAATGTAGCGGAATAAGTCAGTCCAACTTCTGACATCCAGCGAACCAGGACTCTTGTTTGATGATGGTTGGGTAGCAGTGAAAGAGAGCCTTAATTTCAATTACAGCCCAGGTATTGCCTATGGCTTCTTAGCAGACACAGCGTCACAGACGTAGGCCTAACTCTTTGAGCAGCTTCAGACATTTTGCCCAAATGCTACCTGATGACACATTTCCGCATCATTTGTGTAGTTCCGTTCCGGATTGCTGTCCAAGGCGTTCCATAGGTTATTTTCTAAGACAGTCCATACACAAGCGTAGCTATGTATATAAAGACGTAAGCTTTGAGCATCGACAGTTCATATTGCCGTGCTTTTTGCAATTAATTTTTGTATCATAAAGTCTTTCTGAACACTTAAGGTAGCATATTAAGTTTCCTTATCTATACAAATTACTTGTCTTCCTTTAAGATGATTTAAATATGTATTATATGAATCTTTCTTCCATTGATTTGATAAGGGCACTGTAAACAGTTTGAGAAAGTCACAAAAGGAAAAGATTCGTTGTGTATTAAGTAACCGTTTGAATCTTTTGACAGGAAATCAAGCATTTTATGGTATATGCCCCTCATAAAAAATCGGAAATTTTCTGAACGGTTACTAGACTTTTCAAAAATGAAAAATACATTTATAGAGTTCTATACAAATAATGCGTACTACGTACTAATTCAATTGGTGTATATACCCGTGTGTAAACACCAGGGGAAATGTAAAATTTTGTTTAGCCTATAGCTTTTAGGAATCATTCTCATCAAAATAATATTATGCGGTATACTTACAAAGGCAAAATTTTCAACTTACTCTTGTGTTGAAGCTATTACTATTGTGTATTATGTTCTCGAGAATGGGCGTTACTTCTTTTATATATTTGTACTATATAAACATAATGAGACGAAAAGATATTAATGTGGATTTAAATAATGATACTCGATCGCTATTTACAACCATTTTAAACGATTAATTTCGTTTTGTAAATTCACAAAACAACCATTACCTTAAAAATTTATTTGAACTTAAACAGAGTCCGTTTGTGGAGTGAGACCCTCCAAAACAGATGAAAGAGAATATTTCAGTGAACTTTTCATTGGAACTCAAATGGATAAAAACTCAGTTTCTCTACAGCATCTTACAATTCAGTGAGCGAGCTCTGACTAAATGAATGTGAAGTATACTTTTCAGGTAAAATGAAGCCAGCAAGAATGTTTACATTTATCAAAAGATAAATAGTTACAACAATAAATAATGCGTCTTAAGAAAAAGGTTTCGAAATTCCCAACATTTATGTGGTTTAAAACACACTGTTTCGATCTTACATCTCGCACCACTGACTGGCAAGTAACAACATTAAAGGTATTACTTCCCCGCAGCAGTAATATTAATGACGTAACAGGAATAGGGACGGAAGCTGATCGGCTCTATGAGATGACGTCAGGGGTCACGGATCACTTCACGGAGCAGTTACTCGTCACTTGGTGTTCATGACAAAGAGTTTCTGTGTGGAAAAAGTGATCAAAATAGGTTACATGCCTCTTTTGTAAAGTGATTGATGAGAACACAAACATTTTTCATTCTGTGAAGATTGTGTCATCATAAAGTTTACTTGACCCATAGGCTTAATCACAACAACTTAGAAGATAACAGGAAATTACATCAGTAGAGTGATCATTCGCCAGTGAGACGTTGTTCTCCAAACTGCAGGATCAAAAACTTTAATTTTCTTCCATTTCCTGTCTACATATTCGTTGAACTCTATACACAAAACGTTTTGTCCTTTGTTACATTAAACAAGTAGTTCAATACGGCCGATTCACAATAGAACGCCTCCAAGAGTTTCCAACGCGTTGGCCAATCAAAATGTACGAAATCTATCGACCCTTTCCAAACGCGCATTGGGTCAACAGATTCTCGCATCGTGATTAGCCAACGCGTTGCAAACTTGGAGGCGCACTAGTATTGTGCACCGCTCATATTGTGTGATGTTTGGGGAGACAGGGCATATGACGCACAAAAGTGACATTTATTCAGTTAAAGTGGTACCTTTTGATTATTTCGAGATATCTCGAATGGATGTTGTAATATCAGTGAGTCGTTTGTGAGATATCTTGAAATCCATTTTAAGATATCTCAAATTCATTGGGAGATATCTTGAAATCGAATTTAAAGATATCTTAAAAACACTTTGAATATACCTTAAAATACATTACATGATATGTTGAAATAAATCTACAGATGTCTTAAAATCATTTGGAGATATCTTGAAAATGAGTTCAAGATATCTTGAAATTGATTTTAAGATATCTGGGAATCAGTGAAAAGACATCTCAAAAGCATGAATCAAAGGCTTTAAGTGTCAAAAGTTTTTCAAGATATCTTGAAATAATTAGAGATATCTTTAAATAAATGAAGATATCTTGAAATAATCAAAAGGCACCGCTTTAACTTGAATAAATATCACTGATGTGCACCATATGGACAACAATAATTATGTCCACCGTCACAACTTTTTCAATCTTTACCGGTACGCTCTTAATGTGACTTCATATATTTAGAATCAGTTATTTGAAAAAAAAAAAAAGAAAATACTTACAGTCATATTCACCTCTCATTGTCCCGAGTCACAGTAAGGTGGCTGGTAGGGTGCCAGACATTCACAGGTGAATCGCGGTATCAGAGAATCCTCGCTCACCTTACAAATTCCGCCGTTCCTACATGGGCTGGGTGAGCAAGGATTGGGCAGCTCTGCCAAATCAGTAACAAAATAAAAGCGACAACTTCCAGTGTTACTCTTATTGGCTGACTTGTCAGTGATGTGCTATTCAACCGGATACGGGAAATTAACTGGCGCCAACGCGCGGTCGAGATGAAGATTGTCACTTTCAAGAGAAGTTTTAGAGTTTCAGGCAAGCCCTTTCAGGTCCAGTCAGTAACCGTCTGCTGAATTTACCATCACATTTTGTACTCTTGTATGAATTTTGCTCACAGCTTGAAACATATACGTGCATTGCGACTTGGATAACACAGTGAAGGCAATGTTCCCCCAAAGACATTTATGCAATTTCTATGCACCTGTCTCAGTGTTTGCGAACATAACTGAACAGACTCTTACCAAAAGCACACGTTTGTCCACCGTAGCCCTGCGGACATCTACACCTGGTAATGCCGTTGAGTTCCAAGCAAGCACCTCCGTTCTCACACGGTGAGGACAGGCACCCGATAGGCCCTGTAAATGAAATCCAAACATACTTCGATGCCTTGATCGACAAAAGGACAAGTTTTTACATACTACTTTGTAAAAAACTAGTTGTTGTCAACTTAGTCTTCGTTTCAAATCGTGTAGGTTATGTCAAATAAACTGCTTGTTTTCATGAAATTTACCTCCAAAAATTTAGATTTTGATTCCTCGATATAATGTCGTGTACCTTTGAGAGTGGGCTAAAATGGTGGCTTAAACAAAACAAATTACAACTTCATCGCTTTTTGTTGGACAAATTTGTTGTGGAAAGTGGACCTCTCTTGACCTCTTCTACTGGACAAGGAGAGCCTCGAGCTTCATAGTACTTTTCTTCCTCACCATATCACGACGGTCATATATTTCTATAATTTTATTCATTTTGCATCTAAATGACAATGTGATTCAATCGTGTCTGATAAATCAGCCGGTCAACTTGTGTACTATTTTTACCTTTTACACAGGCACGGATATGTTTTCCCATTGGATATGTTATAAATTATAATTGTTACATTCTGTTCTGTAGTTGGCCATATTCAAAAGTCGGCCAGTTTGAACTGCAGTGGGATTATTTTTTTTCAGTGTTGGGGATCTGGGAATAAAAATGAAAGCCATAAATAAAAATTAATCACAAATTAATAACATGTATGCTGATAAATATTAATTTGTGATTAATTACGTCTAATTGTTTTAAGCTACATTTAAAAAAAAAGAAAATGAGGCATGGAATTCAAAATAATCTGACACCACCCCATTTAACAGATTACAGTGAATAAACAAGTTTCTGGGGACACGATCACGAATGGCTTCCCAGTGAATAAGGCTGCATCCAAATCTGTTGTCTAGAGCTAGGTCTAGGTCGTCGCTCAATTGGAAATGTGTGGAGACGCGCAGACAATAGACCGAGCCGTAGCTCTGGAATTCCGTTTCAGACACGGCCCCTGATCTATTACCTACCACTGTCAGGCGTTTCTTGACTGGAAGAGCGGAAACAAATACTGTCCTCTGTAGACTCCGGCAGGGAATAACAGAAATTGCCGAAGACCTCGAACTCTCCACGGAGCTGTGAAGGGAGGTTGGCCAGGCACGAGTCATGAACCTCCCGGCAAACCGACCGGCACGGTAGCTGGAAGTCCAATACCGACGCCTGTTCGTCACCTGCTGCGTGACCTGCTGTCCGTAGCTGGGGACACTGTGGATTGAGAATGGTGCACAAGACTCGCTGGGCGTCCGGGTGACAAGTCGGTGTCAGGAAGTGATAAGACAACTCGAAGAATTCGAGAAGTTCCTCGTGGGTTTCCGTCAGCTTAAATGGGTTGGGGGAGACGGTTTGGTTATAAGGGAGGAAGGGACAACATTGAGGGATCGGGATGTCAATGCACTCTGCACAACAAAAAAGAGACAACAAAAGTTATATTTCTCTCATGACAAATTCGACCGCTACGAACCATTTACTTCAAAGCATATGCAGTGGAACTACTTCACTTGAAATTGTTTAGTACCGGTAATGGCTGCCTGAAACCATCGACAAAGTTTGGTTCTTTGAGACGACAAGTATTCTAACGTTGTTTTCTTCCCTGTAAGTCTTTAGGTGTATTTTTTTCGGTAAACCCTTTCAGTGAACAGTCGTAGCCGGGAAAATTTAAGGGTGGTTTCACCTCTGCTTTCTTTGAGAAAAGGCACATTTATGCACATGCGTGGTTACGGAAAGCCGTAATACCGAACGATATTTTACATTTACACAGCAGCGGAACCTGTCTATTATATAAGTTAATGATAACCAACAAATACGACGTGGCAGCAAACTGTGATATCATACCAACGAGAACGCTGATTTGCCAGTATGTGTAGTCTTGACGTGGCATTTATCGCTCTGGTGTCTATGGAGAACCTGCGCGGTCTGTCCGCTCTGCATGCAAACAACCTATAATGAAAACCACGTGGTTTGTATATTTGACGGCACGGAATTCCGTTACCACGCGCGTGTAAACGGGCCTTAACGGAATAACTGTAATTAAAGTGTGCTCTCTGGAAATCTCGCATCGGGCTGGATATCCTTTCAATAAAAATCAAATTTACGTTCAGGTAAGTTTATAAACCTTCGACTTCTTTTTAAGTTGGACTCTTTTGAGCAACCCTTACTCATAACAGTAAAATGCTATGAATTCACTTGGTTTAATTCAATTGTAGGCTTGATTAAAGACATACACGCAAATTTTTGTAGCTTTATGGTCCTGCATTGTAACATTGTGAGGATATTTTAAGGGATAATTTTCCGGACTGTCACGTCTTCTAGATGCATGTCTGATTCTTCGTGCGTCCGGGCTGCATAATTCTTGCCTCGGTGAAGCAGATAGGAAAACAGTCTAGTCACACATCTTTGTAGGAGGTATTTTCCAACCTTCAGTCTGTCTTTCGATAGATCTTAACATTTTCTCTCAGAATTCAAGAAGATATCTCTAGCGACGACTTCAGCTGGCCATCAGTGACGTAACCATTTCACCTGGTTCCGGTTTACACTGATTGCATTTCAAGATCCAAGAGAAAATGGAAGCAGGGAAAGTGGTGAAAAAGAGTAATTCATATTTTCACACCTCGTTCATGAAATTATTTCACCGATTATTAAAGCCATGACGACAATGATGACGATGATGACGATCGTGATGATGGGAGACGACGATGACACTGAATTACGTGTAACAATGACGGCAAGGAAAACGATGCACTACAGCAAATTCAACTGATACATGTGCAAAAGTATAGACTTAAACAAAATAAGGAGTGTGAAGGCGGCATAAGACGAAGACAAAGAAAAAGTACAAAGTCACAATGAGGAACAAATTTGTCTTGGACAACTACGGTACCAGGATGATTCAACCAAAGAGGAACGTAATGGCGATGTACTGTACATGTGAAATTGGATGGAAGATGGAGACGGGTGATGATACAATGCAGATCGGTGGATGGTGATAAAAGACCAGACGAAGGATGGGGATAAAACATGGAGCCCCTGCCTCGTGAGATGAACTACCAAGGTGATAACACTTCATCTTACGTGTCTGTTTAGGATTCCCACAATTCTGCCCGTCGTAGCCTGGTGGGCAGATACAAGTATAGCGATCCTGACCGTCTATTGTGCCGAACCAGCACTGCCCACCGTGTTGACATGGGTTGCTGTTGCATGGATTACTTGGAGCAACTGACGGCGGGAAACAGATCACAAGACACATTAGAAGTTTCAAACAAAAATGCTGGGGGCCTGTTTCTCTTCCACTGATCATTCTGAGCGATATGGATTTACCAGAAGGGTTATATTTTTAACGTTATTGCCAGGTTTGATCGGATTAATGGTTTCGATTGTTGCTAAGCACTGGGTAAAAGGTACATTGTACTTGTAAGTGAATTGACAATGATGATAAGACCGCTTATAATAGGACCGTTCAAGATGGTTACAAGTCCTTAAACTTGCTCGTGCGTCGTGCGTCGTGTGTCACGTCGTACTTCAGGCGACGAAATAGGCGATGCAATGCACGACGCGACGGGCGACGGCACGGCACGAAGCAACGCGTCGTGTGTGTACAAACGTAATGGCAAGAAGGCCACTTTGCGACCCGATGGCACAACGGAAGGGAGTCGTCGTGCCGTCGCGTCGTGTAATTGCGTCGCCTGTAGAGAGGCTAGAGAGAAATGTTTGTCGTAAATAGTACACTATACGTTCCCAATGCCCTTGTTTCTTTCTCAGTGCACAGCTTCACTTTCCACTTGGTATCGCTCGTGGACAACCATGCTATAGCCTAGTACATGCCCATGGTCACTCTACCTCTGTACCAAAGAATACTCAAGGCCAAGGCCAAGCAGGCGCTAATCACTATGTATTTGCCATTTGTTACTAGCGCATTTACTCTCCAAGCTAATGGAAAAATATTCGTGACTAGCAGTGACAACAAATTCACGACGTCGCGAAAATATTCACGACTAGTTGCGAATAAAATCACGACGTACGACTAGTCATGAATTTTATGTCCCTTCGGGGCCAACATACTTTTGAAAGCTGTACATGTGCACAAATTAACGGCGACTGTAAAAGCCATTAAAAGCGTCACAGACAAAAATTAATGGTTGATCCTTCAAGCTTTCCCAACTGGAGCGATGTATTATGAACACTGTGATGGACGGCTGCGATAAACTCAAATGTGGACGTTTAAAACACTGGATCAGATATTTCGACGTGACTGGTGCACACCAATGCGACAACGATGCACCTGCAGCTTCCTGGAATACATGGGCTTATAATCTTATACTTGTCTCACAACTCTCTCCTGTGAAGCCGTCTGGACATATGCGACGAAAGTAATGCAGCCCATCCTCGCATTTGCTATTGCTCATGCAGGGTTTGGCATCGCATTGTGACTGAGCTGAGTTGGGAATTCAGACGCAGTATACTTATTACTTCTTACGAGACATAAATGAGAACCACTTCGACTGAGTAAATCGGATTACGTCTACTTTCTATCAAGTTTTGGATCAAGATTGTCTGACAATCGGTGTTATTGAAGGCTTGGGGACTCAGGTTACTTATAGTAGCGTAAATTTGTATAGACAAGTTGAGAAATAGAAATGACGACCAGGGGGCTAGGAACCACGTGACACCGCCACTGGTGTCCCTCAGACATATCCCATAACACTGATTTCGTACAGGATCCGCGCATTTTTTTCCTATGCTATGAATTTCCCTGGTCTCATTATGTATCATACTAAAGTTAACCGGAGGATGCCTAGATTTTTTTCCCCATTTTCTCTTTTCCCCATGAAAGCTACAAAAAAGTGAGCAAAATACAGGACGTTTGTACTGAAGGTATACAGCCTCCTCAGAGTGGCACCAAATGAAACGACAGACAGCTGTTCGGATTGCTGAAAAGTTATCTAAGATTTAATAATGAAAAAGTATCTTAATACTAGCAGGCTAATCTTTTCCTGTAATTCATCAGTCTATCTTCTCTGAAACCAATGCTCAATCTTACAGTGATGTATTATCAGTCGACTCTTTGCCCCTTCTGTTTCTTAATGGATTGCATGCGGGTGCTAATATTTTTTTACTTTAGCTTGGCACAAAAAACTAGGGGACAATTGTATTGCCCATCCCCATCCAAAAACTAGGGGGATGTCCTCAATCCCCCCGTTTCACACCCAGGACCAAACCTCGACAACCTAATGAAACTTTGCAGCCAAGCAGTGAGCATCTTACCAACTTCTTTAGAACCGATATCAAGGATGAAAATGGCAGAACTTGGTCATAAGAAATATAAAATACAATATTTAGTAAAGTATAATTATCCACTCCAACGTAGCTCTGGCCCCTCAGTTACAGTGGAGATTTGAAAAAAAACTTGTTCGCTGAAATACAATTTGCAGCTAAAACGAACGGAAACACAACGGACATGTAGATTTTGGATGAGATCGCGTTGTACTCTAAACTATACTCACTATTTTGACAAAGATAGCCGCTATGACCCTCCGGGCATTTGCAAGTGAAGTACAGAGCTGTCTCGGGCTGAAGCACACACGTGCCACCGTTAACACAAGGGTTGTCATTGCAAGCGTCTGAAGAGGGAGAATACGTATTATATACAAGATATCATCAGCACCCCTACTGGGTTATTGTTGTGATCGCAAATAAAGCTGCGGGCTTCGCAAAGCAGCTAGGGCTATCTCTTTTTCATCTTGAAAACACAAGGGGATAGGGAAACGACGTTGCATGAGGAATATTAATCGGAGTTCTACTGCAATCTAAGGCTGCTGCAGTCACCGGCCATATTATTTCGTCAAACGCTGAGCATTAACTGGTACACAGACTTCAACTAGTAGGCCTTTTAGCAGCAAGCAATGAATTTTCGTCAATTTACTTGACGTTTGACTACTGGGGTGTGTTTTGTCGACCCTGACCAGAAGGAGGTTTCTGACTTGGTCACTGGCTGGGCATTTTCACGACTTCGGTTAAATGCCCTTGTGACATGAATGTTCTGACCAACCCAGTGGAGTTTGCTCAGCGCTCGTTCAAGATGGCAGAAAATAGACAATTTTCAAATACGTGAATTATACATTCTAAAATTTGTTGTTACATGCAGCAAATCAAAAGAGGTATACTTTCCTCTAGAATGTGAAAAGAGAGAATGCAGCACTGGTAAGAAACATGCAAAATATATAGAGTGAAAATCAACAAGGTTGTCTGTTTCTTTGCGTATTTTGTCTCCGTGGGATGACGTCGGGTTTGGAGCTTTCTCAGACCACTTTACTGGTCAGTGGTCGCAAAAAACACGTCCCTGGAGACATATTAAGTGGTCGTAACCGGATGCTGATAATGCCCGAGCCGAAGGCGAGGGACATAATCAACGTCCGCCCCCCCCCCGTTGTTAAACGACGTTTAAGACCGGCCAAGCACATTCTGATCATAATGATCTGTACATCCTCAAAATCAAAACAAGTTTTGGACATTTCTCATTTTATTCAACGAAATTTTACTTCATGTTTTCAAACACCCCTCTGGCCACGTTATGGTATGTTCCTCACGTGAGTCGTCGTGGCGACTGGCGCCCACGTGGCGCATTCTGTAAGAAGTGGTGCACGGCCAGGTGGTGCTTTATCAAGTGTTTAAGACCACTGTCGACCAATCCATCCTGACTTGAAGTGCACCCTCACCGGTAAAGAAGGAACGGGCTGGTGGGAACTTTTTCGACCGGACCGGGCTCTTGTACTTGCCAAACACACATGCAGGCTGCACTATATACCAAGTACCATTAAGAATGACGCCTGGTGACTCTCAGAAGGCTGGCCCTCTGATAGTTTTTCACTAGAAATTTCAAGTTTATGACCAGAACTTCATTTTTCAAGTCAAATTTTATAAGGGTTTGCCATGCAATTTTTCATATTTGGTTTTCCCCGAAAACACCCACAAATGCCAAAAACGCATGAACGCAGTACATGTGCACGCGTACACTCATCGTTCCCGGCAAAGGCCGTTGTTGCTATAGCACCCTCGCCCGTTACTGCCCGGAGCTGATGGAAAACCGTTTTAATTTGAGTTATTTTCTGTTACCGTCGCGTGAGCTGTCCACACTGCCTCCCGAAAAGTGCCAAACTTCTGGCCCCAAGCACTAAACTTTGTAGGTCTTTTTTTAATTAAAAGGACAGGGCGGATCAGAAGTTGGACCGGAGTTTCAAAGGCAACTTCAAAAATTAGAGAGCTTTCTTTAATACGATAAAACTGGGCACCTACCTGTTGGTAACGGGCTAAGAGTAGGTTCGCCTTGGTCTACCTGACCAACTGTCTTGGATACTGGCGGCAGGGTTATAGCTTGAAAACTTAGACTCTCTGCAAAAAGGCCGGCCAAATCTGATCAAGTTAGATACAGTCCATGCACTGGGATTTCTTTGGACATTATTCACTGTTGGAAACGGATCCCAGAAAAAGATGTATGCACGACTTATCGACAAACGAGCAGATAGGCCTGCCCCGATTGACAAGAGTGACAATTAACATAACAAACCTTGGATTGAAGATGATTACGTTGAAGATTTAGAGATAAATCAAGGAAAGATCCAAGCAGAACAAGACAGAGAGATTAATGAAAGTTTCATGTAAAAGACACTAAACTTCTATGTAATACTTGTACTTCATTTTGTTTATATAATTTCAGTTAAATTTATGTGTAAATTGATAATTACCTATTTATTGTACAAAACCAAAAGTTCGTGAATGGTGAACTCTTTATGTTTAGGACTGCAACTTCAATCAGTTCGTTGAGAAACCCGGTGTAAAATGTTCGACAAATTTATGTTTGCTGCCACCAAACGATGAAGGAGCCCACTGTAAAACCTGGTTGACCTTAAATCTGACAGCACTTACTGGAATCAAAAGACAAACTGAACTCGATTATTGTAAACTCTCCCAGTGTGTTGTCGTCTATGGCTTTGACAAGATGCACGTAGGCTTCGTTATACTCAGGCGCTGAGACTTTTTTGTGCTCGTCCTGTTTCAGGTCAAACAAAGTCTTTGGAATTTCAAGATGGATGGCGAAATCCACCACTACGCTGCCCTTCCTGAAGACAAACAGTGACATGTATATAAGTGGTGACAATTAGTTTGAAAACTGAGATGTAGTGCACCTCACAAAGTTGGACATCCTCCCCAAATCCACGAAAGGGACCAAAGGGTGCACTTGTCAAAATAACAGCAGCAATATAAAAATCTAAATATAACTTTATATGAAAAAAGACTGCTTATCGCAACATCAAGACGCAATGAAAACGATCGTAGACATAAAATGAAACTACCCTGAACCTACCTAATCTCTGTAACACTGGTTCCGACGTAAATGTTGCGAAATAGACTTTTGTTGTAAAGCCGGTCCATCTTAGTGAAGAAATGCGGAAACACCGATATCATTGTTAATTCAAACTAATATAAACATCCAAATGTTAGGTAATTGGCATCCTCTATTCATAAAACCAGGGAGTTGAGGACATTGAAATGGCAGTATCACAATTATTACACAACGTGACAATGTCCAACGATTATAAAAGCTAATGTTTCTTTCGTAGTTTCTGCAGTTAACTTGATTAACCATACGCGATTCGCCCTTTGACTTTTAAAAGCATGCCACTTTGAGCACTATTAACGGCATGTAAACGAAATGCTTGCATCTCTCTATCAATTTTCAAAGCCAAAGAAAGGTTCTACTAGTGTTGTGAGTTCTCCTTATTACCTGGGTAAATGTCACTTTAAAAGAATTTACACCATTGAGATGGCGGTGTCATTTATAACCTTTAAGACTTCTCGAGAGGAAACTTCATGCTTGATGGGCTTCTATAGTTCCGGGGATAATGGTGAAAAACATCGTTACGTGGGGCGTTAGCCTCGCCTCAGCCTATGATAGCTTTGAGTCGAGGTCATATGATGGAGCACACAATCAAGTCCATACTTTTTTTCCTTTTGAAGAGGCACTGAAACTTACTGCATCAACAACTTCTCTCTCCAAGGAGGCAAATTCCTTAGTGCTTCTGTCCCCATACGATTCTCGGTATTCACGATTCGATATGTGCAGGCTACCGAGTATCGTCACTTCCTCTGAAAAACGGCCACGAAGCAAATAGAACCAAGCCCGTTAGTTCCCTCGAGTCCCTCTAGTTAGACTCAATGATAAAGCAAAAGTTGGCCAGATCACTAAGCCATCAGGAAAAGTCTAGACAAGAAACCGGATTGGCATCGCCAGAAATCACAAGTTAAGACATTTTTAAACGAATATCTCAATTAAACATAGTTGATCATCGGTTGATATCACAAAGAGGCCTTCTCGTGAATGACGCACTTTGTATTCAAAAAAGCTTGGTAAGCAGACTTGTCTCTTTCCAATGCACTGCAGTTAACTGTTTACTTTTAAGCGTGATAAAATAGAAATAAATTCAGCAAATTTTGGAATTCTTACCTGGAACGTCCAAATTCGTTTTATTTCCTGCCGAAGGGAAAAAGTTGTAAAAGAAAAATAAATCTTCCGGAGACGGACTGTGTAAGGCTGGTCTGTTTATAATAACTCTACATTTTGTTTTAACGTGGTTAAAGAACGTTGCTTTCGAAATTAAATTACATCACGAGGCCAAGAGTTTCTGATACCGCTAATTAGTATGTCTAGAAAATGTGTCATAAATAGAAGCTGGTATAATTGCCATACTGTTAGTTTAGTAATTTATTTTATCGTGGCTTCTAGGGGACTGGATATAGGCCTACATAAAGTCGACGTGTACTGTTTATAGTTATACACTCTCGTTGTAATATACCCGCAAGCCATTAAAAGCCCGGCGCCACCAAACAATTCGGATTATTTATTACCCTCGTTCTCATTTTGCTCCAAGCTCCAATCAAAGATTACAATATTCAGAAATTCCTGGCGATTTTTTTTGAGTATTCATATGAGTTAAGCTGGCCTGTTTTAGATTGCCAGCATAGCTTACATGACGGCTCATTGGCATCGAGTTTCGTTATCAACATGTAAAACACAGTGTCTGGTTCCAGACCCACTTCACGTGGATGTCTCACTGCCGTGCAGTTCACTGTGAAAGCCCTCGGGAGATTATTAAGTACTACCATAAGAACCCTTCACGAGGTTCGAGCTAGTTCGCCGCGAGCCCCAAGAGAGACCTAGTTTTAAAAAGGCCCCGTCTTATTACCATGACAAGTCGTGTAATATGGTACCGTACAGCTAAGGAGAATCTGAATGTCGTGGCCTCTCTTTGAATAGGGTAGCACTGCCTCCACGCTTTCCGTGTTTTGTATCACAAGACCGGCCATGCTTTTAGCCGTATCCATACAGTTGTTACAAGGAGCTTTGAATCCCTTCCTGTGCATCGCAGGAAATTTTTCAGTCTCTAATTTCGTTCTTATTTTTCAGAGAAAAATCCCGAAGTTTGCCTACCCAACTCTTAAACATAAACTTGAGAGAACTCTAATAACACCCTCACTGCAAAAAGGAGGCTTTTACCCAGAGTACCATGTGACGGCAGAGAAGAATGAAATTTTAAGGATGGAATACCGTCTCAGAACTGCACATCGTGAAAATAATAATGAACCTTTAATGGCGCAGCGTGTACATTTTGGCATTGATGTTTCGCTGGTGACAGCTGGCACTCTGTATGTCAGTCCTCAAACAACATAATTTGGCAGTTGCGTCTAGACGTCCCGCCGCGTCACTATCTCTTGCTGTTACACCCCTGTTGATCTTATAATGCTAACATTGGTACCCCTCGGTCTCATTTCTTGCTGGGTATATAACATATTGGGTTCTGAGAGTCATGGATGTTAAGTCAAAAGCGCTGTGTATACTGTGTTTTTAAAGAACTCTTTAGAGCATTGGAAAGGAACGGATTCGAACCAATGAAATGCTGCTTACAGCGCAGATGGCTCACCATTAACCACCAAACTTTAATCTTTACCTGTCAAAATGACAGCAAGAGCCACGGCCACGCCCACCACGGCTAAAAGAAGGAGGATGACAAGAATGAAGGGCTTCATGCGATGATGCGGCCGCCTCCTGCTACGCCCGTCTGCGAGACCGTCATAAGATGGGTTTTCCATCATTAGGGTAACCTATGGCAACGAAGTCAAAGGTCACCAAGATTGTAAAGTGTTGACAAATTTGACAGAGGAGCAAACAACCAAGACTTAACAAAGGCCCGCCAAAAAGGTTCAAGGAGGCAAAGTCACGTACCTTTTAACAATTGTTGCCCGTGGAGAAGGGGTCCATGGTGTTTTGCATGTTTTCATAATGTACCTCTTTCTACATTGTTGTGCCATATATATCTCTTTCATGTTTGACCCAGATTTGAGTGAGTGAAGAAAGTTCTTTCTAGAGTCACTGAATCAGCTAGCTTGTTTTTATAAAACCTCGCTGACCATTGTCCAAATTGCAGGCTCGTTTGTCCTTGTAACTGAACATGTCGCTTATTTTTGAGTGGTTGTTAGGAAAAACTCTGTTGCTTGTTCAATTTTCCCGATCTATTGCAAATTCTGCTCTGGGGCATACGCTAGGTAAACCGATGTGTTGTAAAGACTACCCCGTCCCCAGGGAGACTACGCTGATCACACTCAGATGATCATTGCTATTCCTATCTTACAAACAAGACTCGGGCCACTGTCCGGCATATCGGGAAGCTTGCCGTGCAAAGTGGGTAATCCGTAGAAATACGAAAACAGACTTCTATACGGAATCAAAATCTTTTGTGCGAAGTATCTGAAGTGACCCGATCGGCTTTCGTTGTACCATTTAATCAGAGTACTCCCCCCTCTCCCTATTGATTTTGATAGAAGTGATTATGATCACGAAGATGGTCTGAAGAAATCCTACCATTCAGCAACGATTTGGAATACAGGATTTTTTGTGCCAACAAAAGCTTTATTCGTTTGTTCTGTGTGCTCTACTTATGTCGTATCTATCAGAGTTAAGCCTTTCGTAACCATGTTGGTTTGGGGGAAGACTTCACTTCAGGCTACGCAAATCGGTAGAAATGAAGACAGATCTTTTGGTACCACACGTGTAATGCATCATCAGCGTTGAGTATTAGGTATTCAGCTTCCAGCCCGAACCAATATTGTGACTCGCAGGATCAGTTTTATCTAGAAGAGGCCGGATTAGGCTAACATATTCTTGATTTTCATATCATAACGTGTATTTGATGATGGTCTTCAGAGTAATTCGCAATTCGAGTCGTTGAGCCTTTACTAATAGCGACAGGTGCGTGTTGTCATCCGGAATGGTACGCGGGCGAGATGGTTTTAGGTTGGTTCGCCCTACGGCCTCGAACACCAGCCCTGGCATCACGCGTCATAATTTCCATGATGAAGGGAACGATGTGTCAAAAGCGGAGCAAGAAATATTAATTGGAACATAAATTTTCCGCTTGAGGGATCGTTTATCGGTTGACCGGTCATGCCAGTCAAGAAATTTACGGAATGTGTGCTGTTTCCACAGAAAAGGTTTCTGCGTTTGCAGAAGGAAAATGGAGAATGACTGCAGTATAGACTGGGTGATATGTCAAATTTAAGTTCCTTGGAATACCGTACGATGCAGTATCCTTGTTCTCATTCCAAGTAGGTCATGCTGGTCTTGTTTTTCCCGACGCTACCAAGGAACGCATTGCATAGCGCCAGTCGTATTCTGAGGACTTTGTTCACCCTTAATGTTAACCTACGTCCACTGTTCTGACCCAAACATATAATTACATGATCCGTTAGTCCGGAAATATTTACACGTTTATCCAGGTTTTTAGCAGTATTGTTATAATTATAGTCACACATGGATATACACGACGCAGGTCATGCTCTCTGCCTGGTGCCCACCAATCGTCACCTATTATTCATTCTGTAAATAACTGGACTCATATATTCTTATAGTGATGTGCAGAAATAAATCAACCAACCAGTATGTAAACATCTTGTTATGTCGTTGATGTTTGTGTTGAATACGCGGAACCAGTATAAATGAAACTGTGACTCCGGGTGAAAAGCGTGTGGTATTGTCGCTCTAGTATTTAATTAGATTTGAGGGAACAAAGCATGTAGTCCTGTTCATTGTTCTTACCATTGTCGTGTTGCATGCGAGCAGGGATTTGAGATATTGATTTTATTAAGCGTTATGTACGGTATAACAACGCCCTGGGTGCGTATGACGTGTTGAATATCCAATACGCTTTAAATTCACATCGTAACATCGGGCACGGTAAGGAAATCATTCAATCAGGACTTGCCCCAGTTGCTTTGCTGCAGCAATCGGTTGGAAATGTTCGGTTCCAGTCAAGGAAAGAGGTCCATATACGTCCGTCACTTGACAACCTATGCACAAACCCTATGGAACTGGTCTGAAAATTTTTCTAAGTAAACGACTTGGTTTTTTTTCCTTCCTAAATTGAACTTTTCTAGACATGTTTTCTTTTTTATTTCTGACGGCTAATAGGTCACTGTAGAAATAATTACTGGCGTCCATATATGGAACCCTTCCCGCAGTCAACCTTAATCATTCTCATCTTTGACCAATATATCTTGTCTGTCAGACCAAAGCCATTCTTTCTTTGCTTGTGCCTGTTGGTGTGTGCCATTTTGCCGTATCGGTGGGCTAAAAACAATAGCGTTTTGTGCTCTTCAGGCCCATTATGAGAGTAAAAATATCGAAAATTCTCCGCGGTACAAAACTCACGGTTATTCAAACAAAAAGGCGGCATTAATGAAAGAATTACAAGAATATCGATTTGAACCATTTTAAACGTCTCACTCTAATTTGAATAAGAAACATGGGGGATTTCTAACAAAAAAGGGGGATCTACGCACTAACCTTCCTGTAATCCCCTGAAGTACTCATCTTTGAAGTTCAATCAGCTCCGAAATTCTTCCGGTCGTCAATGTTTTCCTGTTTAATCTCACCAATTCTTTGCTGTAGGTGTACCGGTACATGTACTTAATGTCTATTCCCAATACAGCGTCAGTGGAACACCACGCTTCGCAGATATGCAAATTTGTCTTCCTGCTTGATCAAAGCACCGTGAATTCAGCATCTACCTTCCCATTCCACGCCGCATCCCGTCAGCTGTGTTTATTGCTCCTATCACGCTGTCCTTCTCACCAGCTATCGTCTGGCCCTCGCATCGCAGTACGTCTTGGAATTCCTAGCTGTCTCACGCACCCATGACAACTACATCCTGACCGCAATGCTACGGTACCAGTATCCTCATTATCACCGTCGGGGTAGAGATTGTACCTGCAATGGACCTCGCGAGTTGTTAGAACGATGACGAGTGTTGGACTGAACTGCGCATGACGGTGCGGAGCAATGACCGTATGCCATCTGCAGTCATCATGCACATGTAGGTGTATCCCATCCTCCTTGCGTGTCCTGCGATAAGTTTACACTTACGTACGTGCAATAGAATTACCATAGATCGCTGAGTCTTGTTCCTGCATCATATTACAGTCACGTCACGTCCTAATGTGCTACAGTCAGATCACAGGTTTGGAAGCGATCCAGACTATCATACATCGGCAACCTTTATTTTCCGGTTCACCGTCCGCGTGAGCATCTTCGTTGCCAATACCTGAGAGGAATTTCAACTTCAAGACTTCGTACAAGTGGATGCTTGTGTGCATTTCAACAGACAAATAACAGAAAAAATCATAGTTTCAAAAGAGCCCGAAATTTGACCTCCAGTGGCGCACTTCTGGAACTTTTAGATAAGCAAAATAGCGTGAAAAATATTTAGAAGTTGAAATTATTTTTGTTCATTTACTTCTCAAGATTCACTTCCAAAATGGCCTTTGTAAAAATTTATAAATTGCCTACGACCTGAAAGAGAAATACTATGCCAAAACTGCCCTCTAACTTCCAAACTCTGAAATATATGACGACCAGCGCAAATTTGGGTAAACTTGTATATGCAGATGAAAAGTTAAGAATTATTATATGATGATCTTTAAGTAAAACTAAATAAAAACTGGAGAATAAAGTAAAGCAGTGTGCAAGTATGAACGAAATAAACTCAAAGGAATAATATGCATTTACTGCTTTTTCGGAATATGCAAAACAATGAAGTCTAATAACCTTTGCTGACACGGTACGAATTGGATCATGCCAGCCCAACTGAAACCACAACCCATCGAGTGCATAGGGAGGTCAGTCTTCGCAATTATCTCATTCCCACGTAAGTATACATGTACTTGAAGTGAAAACAAACTAGGAGACCCAGGAACGATGATAATGCCAGGAGTAAAAGGTTGTGTATGGAATAATGTCTGTTAACCGTGTCCAGGTTCCATAATATTATCTGAAAAACATAAAGATAAGATTCTGACATGAGCGTTTGATGAGATGGTTTCAGTTTTTGGAAATTATCCTTCCAAAACTTATAGCATGTGAGGACGGTCATGTGTAAACTCCTCAATCCTCATAGGCGAGGCGAGCAACTGTTCCAGAAAGCTCGCTTTAACTTCCCGGATTTTGCTCTTTGATTACCTGTTTTTAGCTTTTGCCACGCCTCTTATAAAGCAATTACTAGTGATTAGTCTTAAAAGGAACATTGGGTCTGACGATGTGTCAATTTGTTGATAAAAAAAGTGTCGGCTGAAGAAAGGGCGCAATGATTTCGGCCTTTGTGGTTATAGTCTCGGTTCTAGACGCCTATATAGTCTTGATTGCAGGAGCAGTCAATATCGCGCTGTTTGATTCGAATAGTCTCTTCCCCTCCCATATGACAGTGGCTCTTAGACATCTAAATTGTTTGGACTCGTCTGAGAGTTTACCGTTAAATCATACACCTTTTATTTAAAACATTTTTCAAAACAACAAGTTTCAGTCCCCTGTTCATATTGAATATTTATCAACATCTGCAAAACACGAATGCTTCAGGTTGCTGTCTGCATTTTGGAAAACTCACTAGCTTTGCTGCAACTTTGCAGAAGCTTTCGTTGCAGCGAAGTACTTCAGCATAAACACAGTATGTAAATTCCAGGATCTAGCGCAGTGTAAACAACAGAAATAGGTAATTAATTCAGGGCTACAAGGAAGAAAGTGGAAAAGACAGTAACGTACCAAAACACACAGTATTCTTAAATAGTGAAACAAGGTGCATTTTGGACGCTTGCTGTAACAGAAAATGCATTGTACCTACCCTTGAAAAGAGTTTTACAAAATAGCTGTCTATGATGTCTTCATCAGGACATTCATGTGTATAATATGGAACTGCATATAGCTAGGGTCTGTAATGTTGACCCATCCACAAGTTTCGACATCCAAAACAGTTTGAGTTTAAAGTTGGAGTTGAGCTTCCATCTATGTATGCTGAGTAGTTCGTGTCTTTCCTCCATGGGTAGATATAGTTTGGCCGTGCTTTCTGCGCTAGCTCAACCGACTGTGACCCACTCAAGAAGTCGCCACGGGGTGCACGTGCCCCCCCCCCAGCGATGCCCGTGCCCCTTACCACCCCAACCCCCAGGTTACCCCCACCCATTTGAAAATCTGTGGATTATCTCCGTTGAAATATAGCTGCTGCTTATTCCTTGTGGTGTCCCCTTGAAAAAAAATGTGCGCATCCCTGGGTGCCCCTCGGACATGTAGTCCTATAGCTACGCCACTGTGTGGTCATCAGCTGGCCAGAATAGTAAACTTGGTTATTTATTTTACACAGCCTTGTTTGGCCTTATGATCACCGTCTCCAGCTGAAGTATTTAACTTGATTCATTTGTAAAGGAAAGCAACTTGACACTATTCTTATTTTGTTCAGTTGGATTCAAGTTACAATAAAACTTGTCAGTCTGGCAATACTGGTGGTATGGTTTTTTTTAACAATTGGAAGCGTTATTCAACTGGCAAGTTCATGCATAATGCAGTACTGTATAAAATAAGTATCCAAAGCGTAATAATAGTTGAGACAGATCAGATTACGAAAGAGGACAATCATTTTCAGGACAGTTATTTCGCAGCATTTTGTCATTGAAGGCTCACTACGAGGAAATGGGATTTGATACGAAATCAGTTTCTTCCGGGTCTTTGTATGCATAATCTTCTTCCAGAAAGTCTGATGCTGACGCACAGGTTAATGAAAGAAACTGTGTCCGTCATAAACGAACGTCATCAGAGTCCCTGGGTTGAAAATTTTTCATCACAAGGATGCTGAAGACAGGAACTTGGAAGTTAGTTTATTCCTTCCTCCATGGTTTGGTGAACATTCAAATTCGCAGACTGTACAAAGATATTCTTTAAATATAATTTAGTTTAAATCAGATGATCAAAACATCCTTAGCTTAAGCTTTAATGTAGGTTTTCTCTTGTGTACAGTGGCGTGAACTGTGGATGGGGAGGGGGCGGGGCATGAGGCACGCTCTCCCCCCCCCTCCCGTGTGCCCCCGGCCCCGCTCAGAAGCTAGAGCAGAAAAACATCTACCCTGGTCATTGTTTTCACTGTGACCAAACCCACTGAGTGCATGCATCCAGAAAATGAGTCCCCAGCAAAATGTACCCAGTTACGCCCATGCTCTTTGTGTGGTCGTATAAACCCCTGGTCTGGATGCTTGCTCCACCCACCGTATGAAGAACGTTTCTGCATACTTCACTCCTGGATGATTTTGAAGGACGAGAATACGTAACAGCGTTATGTAGTCTCGTGGACTCAACGGCTTTACATGTATATGGTTACAGATACGCGCACAAAAGAAGCGTCTACGGCTGGATCAAGGAACCAGATTCAAATTCCAGGGGACCATGGGGGGGGGTATTGAGGGTCTATCTGTGGGCTGTCATCCGTGAGCAAGACGCTCATGGTAAATGTATATTTTCTGAACAATTGCCCTCATTAAATGTTTAGAACGAAAATCACACCTCTTTTCTCTTTGTAAGTCGGGCGGGTGGTGTAGTCACGGTGCCTCCCAAATACACCAATTTAGATGTGCCATTTTCATTTTGAGTCGGAGCATGTCAGCCGTCTACATGCAAATGCGAGTCGTTGTTTTGTATATTGCAACAGTTCAGTTCTGTTAGGCTCGAAGTAGATACTCGGCACTACGAGCACTGGATTTGTGTCAACAGCATTAACATGGGCCGAAAGCAGACTCGTTCGACTTTACAAGTATCTGAGAGTTTATTCATGAAAGCAAAGTGAATTTTTGAACAGTTTAATTAACACTGAATTCCCAAGCACCTGTTAAAATTAAAACTTCCCTTTGTCCCATTTGGATTTTTTTGGGCACAAAGAAAAGCAGAAGGGTTCATAGGGATGTTTCATTACCTGAAGATATTGTTCCCCTGAGATTTATCATTCCTTTGAATACCAGAAAAGAGTTTTAGGTCAAGGCGTAGGCCTACATCGACAAAACTTGATTTAAAGAGACAACGAAAAACACCCATATTTATCTATCGTGTCTCTTCCGCTTTGTGTATACATGTAGCTGCCGTCCTTTTCGGTGCTAGTGAATGAACACATCGTGTCAAAACCTGGTGATCATGGTGGCAATGCATGATGATCATTTCTCAGGAGATGGTGCTATACAAGGGAAATATAGCCTACATGCAGGCATTATTTCAAGGAAGAGGGGGTGTATGGTCAATTTAGTGAGGATTCAGTCAGGTCATGACACTAAGGGCCACTGCATGACGCAGGACTCATGAATGTCCTCCGCCAGGTTACCTGGAATGGGGACAGTGGGAACGACGGACCTAGTGCTGGACGGTTGCTTATGGGGGGCACCTGTTACACTGGATTTCTAAAAATGTCAACCTTCCACTACTGTTCCAACCATGGTTCTATCTGGGGAACATTTCATGTACATTTATGATTTAGAATTGAATACTGAGTTAGAAAACAGGCCAGCGCGCCAAGTAAGACGATGACATAGACCAATAAACGTCATCGTCCTCTTTTAGTTCTAGTTTTTTACCAGGCTATATGTGCATTAAAAACAGTGGAGCGAAGTTGTGGAAACAAAGAAATTACTTTAAATTTAATTAATTGTATCAATAGTTGGAGGGACGACCATTTGGCCACCACGCAGGTGTAGGCCTGCCATAGCATGCGATGACCCCACGACCTCGTCGGCGGCGCCATGGAGGCAGGAATAGACCGCTTCTTCATGGGGAAAGAGAGATTAATGTACCATCACTGTGGCCAATGGCTCCGTTGGTGATTACCCATGCTCTTTCCATCTATGTGTGGCATTTCTTCATGGGCGTGATAGTCGCCAGCGGTTTTGAATTATTGTGCGCATGTTCTGAACAGCGCATGAAATTATTTCGAGGTCAGCCCGGATATTGACCCCCCCATATACATGTAGCGATTGTTTGGCATGTACATGTACATGTACACGTGCAAGGGTTTATCCATTACGAACACAGGCTGAGGGTTCTCCTCGTTTTTTCTGTTTTCTCCGAAAGACACAATCTACATTCAGATATCGTATCTTGGCATGAACAGAAATATAAAAACCTAAAATTTTAAGCTTTTTGTAGTTGAGCTCTGAAGACAAATGACACTGCGTTCGATTTGGATGCTTCCGTATTTATTTGAACAGATAAAATCAGACAAAACATATGGAACAAAAACACTAACGAAAAATGCAACGATTTAGTTGGCTGTGCAAAAAACTTGACTACAGACATAAACTAGAAGTTGTAAAACACGTTGTACCGATGGGATTTAAAATTTGACGACAAAAATGAGAGAGGCTGTTTGCAACCGCGTACTTTGGTCGCGTGCACTTGCTAAGATCGGCCCACGACAAACGTGTCATGTCAAAGACCGAGCAACTTGAGCCACATGATTTCAAGGTTCAAAGGTACTTCTTTAAACGGTTTTAAACAAGAATTTATTATACCCAGTATGAATAATAATTGAGAATTCATTCGGTATCAGGAGCGACTGCAGCTGTCACTTTCATACCCGTTATTTACGGTAACGTGATGCTGCCTCCTGTCGGAGAAGTCCGCATTCTTCATTGGACTTCAAGGCTTTAGTTTGGTAAAACTTACCAAGCAGATGAAATTGTTTTCATTCAGTTTATGATTTCTTTTTTCCTTTTTAAATAATGACGTTTGAATATAGACCTACAAGTGCATCAGTGTGAATAATAATGTTGCAAATAAGTAACTTGTCTTTGGAGGAGAAATTCATCACATTGATACAAAATAAACACCGATTAAGCTGAAGTCACTCAGCTTGATTCTGGATGGAGCGACATCCCTGTCCGACTCCTTGACATTATGCTTTGAATAAGGACGCAGCACACCTACTCCTGAAATCACATATTCAAAAGGTCTTTTGAGCTGAACCCTCTAAGGATGCCTGAAGAACGATAGCAGACCAGAAAGTAGATTGACTGTTAACAGTGCTGTATAGAAATCTGCAGACTACACACTGACGCATGTTGCATACTTGATTAACAAAACTCAATGGTCGTTATGTAAGTGCAGTGGAGGACAAAGGTGACAAGGTGGCGAGAGGGTCCAGAGTTGCGTCCCTCCTTTTTGTTGTCGAGCGGCTCATATCCGGGCACGAATAGGGTACATCTTTAGCAGCCAACGCCCTACCTAGCACGAAGCCCTCGGTAGAGACCAGAAGGAAGTGGGCAGACGTCGGCTGTCCAAGCTGGTCATTTTTCCCGCGCAGCGCCCTTCTTGCTGGACTTTGTGCCTGATGTCTTGGCTCCGATAGTGAACTCAACAACTGGACAGTCCGCTAAAGTGACGCCAAAATGGCAAGTCCATCGGCATGGATCTTATTTACATTGGGAGTATTTGCCTTGTGCTCGTTGGCTGGTAAGACCTGTTTAATTTAACTTCCTGTTGCAGTTTTTCCTGCTAGAAGCAGGAAGCTTACTGTACAATAACTTTCCTTCTTTTGAGGGTCATGCTATTAAATAAAATTGTGGGTTTGCAGCTTCCGAACTTGGTACGAATTTCACAGTGAGAAGAAAACTGTTTCGGATGGGAAAATATTTCGTATCCTGAAGCCACTTTTAGATTATGCTCAGAATATCCTTGGAAACTTTCAAAAATTTATTCAAAATACTAAATGTGCTTGCTAACTGAAGAAGAGTTTTATTGAGAGCATGCTTAATTGTTTAGCGCGATCGCCACTGTACGAAGTCGATCCTGTATGAAATCTTTTACTTCCACAACTTTGTCTTCCAAGCCTGTGAATTTGAAAGAAAATCCAATCGTCTGAAGGCGGAATTATTTATTGGGTCGCAGGCCTACATGAGATCGAGCCACGGAGCAAATCGAGCGATCACTACCAAAATTATCAATTTGTAATCTTATTGGCAATTCGTTGACCTTACTAATGAGAGTACATGTAGTTTGCAAAATAACGTTTCATTGTAAGCGGGGACTAAGAACATTTTATTTTATTTGTAATTTTTTTCAACGCTGTATTAGGCCGGAGAGCCAGGCTTCCTCTGTGCCATGATGTCACTTCACTGTATTCTCTTTTCCTAAATGCAAAAAGAAATATCACATGTCTCCTTATTGTCTCTTTACTTCAACAGTTGCACTTGATACCGTAACTGTGTGGTGTCCTCAGTCAACAGAGGGAGAAACGAACAGCAAGCGACCGATCTCGACCACCACGGTGCTCAATCCAACGAGGCCTGTTGCTTTGGATAACAACAACATGGCAGTACCGGGTGAAAACATCACTTGCAACATTACTTCTGCCGGGTCAGTGTAAAAGCCACGACTTTTTATGTTTCATTTCTGAGGCAAAACAAATGATACGGACAGCAAACCCTCTCTCGGTATATTTGTAGTTTGTTAAAGTGGTCGAACAGTGGGTCGGACACAGACACAATTTCATCTCTTCAGCAGAGAAGCCCAACTCGGCTCGGCAGCGTCCACAGTCATGAGTAATGATATTCCATCGTGGAGATTTTGGCTAGGAGAGAATTTCATACGGATGGCGTTTGACACCCTGCGGTGTGCACAGCGGACCCTACGAGACTGATTTGAAAAATTCCAAGTGAACACATCAATATTTTCACTACTAAATTTGACATTTTAGGACATTTCATTGCTTGCAGATGACAAGTAGATTACTGCTTGCAGGGAAAAAAAAGTGGCTTCGTACATGTAAATCTTTCCAATTCAGACTGCCTTCAGAGTAGGCTTAACAGTAGGCTTGACCTGCGACGGGATGGCTGTTTGAGCATAACGGGAGATAAACCAAAGGGAGTCGGGAATGATCTGGGTTGTTTTGGCTTTAGATCATAACTGAGAAATGACAAATTAAAGAATGGGCAAATAATTATAAAATGAGCACTTCGTATACAGTTGCACGGGATTGTCACCAAAAGGACTATCACATGAGCTATTGTGTTTCTAATTTCCTCAACAGTGGTGTCACCATGGAATTCAATTACGATATGCCCCACCCGATTGAATATGGCCTCAATACAGTCACCTGCACAGCAACGCATCCAGATAACAGCACAGTTACCGACTCTTGCACATTTACCATTAATATTGTGGGTAAGTTTTCAAATAAGAAGACAACTCAAAAAGCGAGATAGTATTCTATTCCCCATTCTTCACTGAGTTTAGGAGAGTCCAGATCTGTTGCATAATCTTGATTACACAAAGGAAAAAAGTGTTGCGTCCCGCCTCCACTTTTTTTTATCACAAGTTATCGCAATACTGGTCAGTCATTGCAGAAATGCCTGACAATCTTGAATCTGGGACTGAGAAAAATTCCAGTTTTGTCAAGAAATGCTGAAAAGGTTTTCTTGACTTCCACAGACTTTTACACAACTGCTGTAACGAACTAACGACGCAAAATTCTTCGCAAAATAGTAATAAATTGTGAAAAAATTAGTACATGTATTATGAATATCATTGAATGAAAATATGGCTTTGAATGGAATGCACTGCAGCAAAACAAACAGAAAAGATAGTACATGTACTTGAAGCCTTGGTAGAGAGCTGTGCGTGTTACTCGAGAGATGTAGAAAAAATGTACACTTGTGCCGAGTTAAGAGGACTTTTAATTAAATCCTGTGCTGTATCGATTTTTTTTTATTTTCACTTGGGATCAGTGCCGGCTTCCGTGAGAGAACAGTGCCAACAAAATGTACATACCCTTTCAGTGTACATGTTTGAAAAAACAGGGAATCGTGGGAGTGGGAAACTAAACCAGTTAAACAGTGAGAGGGCGCTCTACTATGACAATTAGTCTGGTTCCTTATATTCAATAAAGCAAATTGTCTCTTGGTCTGGGATCCAAAGTTTATGAGTAGCACTGTACGTCACATGGCGTGAGCCGCGCACATGGGTTCAGTTCGTCTTGATGTTGTCATAGATTTGGAGGAGTCTGTCTATGATGTCGTCAAGGGACAGTGATGGGAGTTCCTGGTATGAATCCTAATCCTACCTTCATGCTTGAATTTTTGGGGTAACCATGGAGGAGATAATTTTTATTCCTCCACGCGGTAACAGAAATTACATTTAGTCATGAAATGTTGGTGAAGAATTCCGTCAGGCCCTCACAAAAGCCATTAGTTCATGTAGTTTTGTGACTTCAAATATACGGTCAGTCATCAGTCGTAATGTCTAGTAATACTGGCATCCAACCCATGCCCCCTAGTGTATAGCCCGGCCAGGGGTCCAATTTTGCTTAACATTATTACATTTAGCACAAAAATCGTGCTAACTTCAGCAGAAAAGGTTGCAAACGTTAAGCACAATTTCATTGCGGTGGTTCGACATGGAATGCATGGTTGTTATGGTCGTGCTAATTAGTAATGGCCGACTGCATATGCCTAGAGATTTCTAGTGTTATGTCACTGGTTTGCATTGTCTTGGGCTGTGCTTAACAATGTTAATGTACTGCTAGATACGTGGAACCTCTAACAGAAATCGTGTGCTTTACCGAAAAATTGGACCCTGGGCTAGTAAAAGCCTAGTTACATGTATTTACTTACAACCATCCCAGTTTCCTTGACATGATGACTTTATCAACTGCTGCAGCTTTCCTGGGTCATGTACAACTTTGTTAAGCCTGTGGCAGCATTGAAAAATGGGCAATTAAATTTGTAAGAACAGGGCTAGCTGTTTGTTTTTAATTCAAGACTAGGCCTAATTTCTGTTACATGTACATGTACTGCAACCAGTATTGTTGACAATCATTGCATCCCACTTAGTACTCTTGTTCCTTCCCTTGCTCTATTTATTTTTTCTTGCAGTGTACTTTAGCTCCTTTTTTTTCGCATTCTCAATGCAGATTTATGATTGACATTGCTTTCCATGCATGTTCATTTTTCTTTTTAAGCGTACATGTACGTGTATTCCCCGGTTATTGTACATTTCAGGACCTCCTTTCCTATAAGGAAGAATTAGATTTTAGGTTTCAGACTCATTTAACTAGATGAGTGAAATTATTTTGTCAAACTGCAGGGTTAATTTGTAGAAAAAGGGCAGGGTTTTGATTTTTGAGGGAAATTATAGGGTGAAAACAATGACATGGAAACCGTGCATGCATGCATCCACTAAAAATAAACATGGCGCTAATGTCAAAAGGTGCTTGGTGGAGTGTCGCTGATTGGTAACTGAAAAGTTTCATAGGAAAGCTGATCTCTGATTGGTCGAAATGGGGATGTTAGGGAGTAAGAGTGTGGAAGAGAACAGCCAAAGGTCACGCAGTCTGCCATGTGCATGTGTGTCAACTTGACCTTGCATTTACTTTGACAGACATAGGCAAAAAAGTCCCATTTTTTGGTCTGATTTACTCATCCAAATTTAACCCAAATACGCGTTGGTCATGACATTTGAGAGACATTGGCTGAGTAATACTCTCTTTAAGGGCCGACCTATAGTTGTAAAAGTAACTAAAAACAGGGAGTCCTGAAGTTTGACATGTCTCAACAGTGCAGCCCATCGGGTAAGTCGCGGACAAAATTGGGGCAGTTGGCAAAATTGGACTGAACATTTGAGTGGAACGTTGTATGGTCCCAGTCTCAGTACTTTCAAGCCAAAGAAATCTGTATTATTATTTAGAGGGCCTGTTACTGCTAAAGAATGTCCTTAGCCTAGAACACATTGGAAAGCATAATATTGAATGTTGAAAATTTAGAATCGGTCCATGTACGCATATCTAGGCCTTGAAGCTTACTTTTTCTCTGTAAAGATCCCTTATGCATGCTTGGAAGGAGTATCTGTAGAGCTTGCCGTGAAGTGCATTTGGTGTTTAGATGCTGTGGTGTTTAATGTCTACTTGCACTGGTTATTTCTCATCAGATAATGAGAGCCCGACGTTTTCCACTGCGTGTCCAACTGAGATTTCTACTGCCACAGATAACGGAAGCAGCACCGCCAACGTGACTTGGCCAGCTGTTGTGGCCAGAGATAACGTTGGAGTGGTGTCGTTGACATCTACCCACAGTCCCCCATTTGAGTTTCCAGTGGGAAATACCACTGTGGAATACATTGCTCTGGATGCTGATGGCAACAATGTAACATGTTCTTTTATTGTGTCCGTGTCAGGTAAGCATTTATATCAACTCACTGGGAATTTTCCACTACCTAATTTGACAAGTGCTTCTAAGTAGGCTGAGTATTAACAAAATATTTTCTTGTCAGACTTTTTTTGAGTGAACTAGGCAACATTTTTTTCCTGCCAAAGCAGATTTTTTGAAGATGACGGACAAATTAGTCTTGCTAATATCTTTGCGTCATAAGTCGAGGAGCACCACATCTGACAGCTTTGGAAATGCACCGATACATATGTGTTTTCCTGTATTCAGAAAACCTCTTCGTCCAATGTTCGCTTTAGGTATGCAGCATGGATTACATTTTATGTGAGTCTATAGACATAAATTTTTTCCCTTCTTTACACAGACATGGAAAGCCCTGTGGTGGTTCTTTGTCCCAACGATACAATCACTGGAACAGATCCTGGTGTGGACTATGCTAACGTCACATGGACAGAGCCTGTCTTTTCCGACAATGTTAACTACACAACTACAGCTTCACACATGAGAGGCGACAGGTTTGAAATTGGGAACACCACTGTCGTGTACAATGCGACAGATGAGGCCGGCAATTCTGTACAATGCTCATTTGTTATCACAGTGGAAGGTAAATTGTTCTATTCCCTAGGTGTTGGAATTTTTCAAACAAGTTCTAATTCTGTGGGAAACTAATACTTTGGACTTATAACCCTCAAAATTAGTTACATTTGTCTTGACCCCCACCCCAAAGAGTAAGCGTGGACCATCTGAATTGCTTACTCCTTAGAGCGGAACCAAAGCAAAAGTGGACATTGAATAAAACAAACCAGTTTTCACCTTTATTACAAATACTTCATGGCTTACCGTGAACAAAAAATGTAAGCAACAATATAAGCAAAAAGATTAGCTGTTGGAACCATTATATGCTTGGGGTAAGAAGCTACCCAAACTTAATTTAGCGAAATAGTTCTGTTCTTGGTTGAGTTAAGTGATGCTCTTGGTGACCTTCCAAGACAACTCTAGATTATGATTTACATCAGGAAAAGGAAGAAAAGGGTAGGGCTCTTGTAATACGTTCTCCCATGAGCTTGTCAACACGGCCCAGCATCGTGTTTGATGAGCTCACTGACTTTCGACCTCCTCCAGAAATGGCTTCAGGATCTGGAGAATTAGATCCAAGGCCCATGTCCAACAAAGTGTCCAAACCGGACCAGGCAACACAAATATGATGCAAAAAGAAAAAATTCCAAGCTTCTGTCTACTTCACAGACAACATCAGACCTCTATAGGAGGATGGATCCCTGGTCTCAGTCCCCGGGCCCCAGCACGTGCCAAGGGGTTAGCTCCCCAACAGCAGACACTGGGCACAATCATCAAGCGCACAGTCCTTTCTGTGCCCTACCAGAAATTCATCCACCCATGTTATACTAGGGCAGACATTCCACACACGCCTTTCACGTGCTCAGTCACTTGTTGAATGTTGATACAAGAGAATAATTTGCATAAGACTTCTCACCCCTGTTCAGTCAAACTGCTTTTTTGGTTTGGGACAGCTAACCCGGGTTTGTTGCTTAATACTGCTTTTAGTCCATCACGCGATCTCTGACATGCCTCTGACTGAATAAATTTTGTGGTTTTCTGCAACAAATTGATCAGTGGAGCCACAACATCACTAAAGTTTGTAACAAACTTTTGACAGAACCCAACCATGCCAATAATTCTACTTAATAACTTCCGTTTGTAGGAATGGGTGAATCTGTCATGGCCTTAAACCTTTACTTCGCTTGGGTGAACTTTAACCTGCCATTCAACATGCCCCAAATGTGTGACTTTGGCTGTGGAAGCCTTGCTCTTTCTTAGGTTTATCACTTAAAGTCTGCTCTACTGAGCGCGTCATTCTATAATTCTATATGCCTGACACGATGTACAATCCTATCATCTATACAGGCGACTCAATTATCAAGTCCTTTCATGACATTTATAAGTCTTTGTAGAGTTGCTGGGGCATTCTTCCTACCAAAGGGTATCAAGCAGATATTTCTCTTTAATCTGCTAATCTCCCTTAAGTAAATCTATTTTATTGACACACAAAACACCGAGTATACAATGTTATGTAAGTTGGGCAGGGCAAAAATCCAAAATTAATTAACATCTCCCTGATGATGCAGATCCATCCTTGGAAATGAAATAGTTTTCCTATCTTATTGATACAATCTTAGAATAGGGAATAGGATAGGAAACAGTTTGGTAATGGCATTCACCTTACGATAATACAGAACCTCTGTGATCCATTATTATTACTTGTCCTTCTACTTGGAGTGTGCACCGTATCATGGACATCATTCGGCCTTTTATCAATCTGATAAGGGCCACTAAATCTTGAAGGTACAGGCAATGACACCAAAACGTCATCTCCAGGTTGAAACCTCTCATCAAACTGCATCTTCTTTGCTTTTTGTGATGTCTTGAGATTTGAGCCTGACATTTCACAAACCTTCACAAGTCTTTCCGTAAAGGCACACACACAGTCTGAGTACTTTTCTCATTCTCACCTAGGAATCTCTCTCTAATGAGCTTAAGCAGACCTCCAACTTCATGGCCGTAAATTAAATCAAAGTAATTACATGTAAATCCTGTCAACTCATAAGGTGTGTCCCTGGTGATTAATAAGACCAAAGAAATACATATACATGTACCTTTATCCCAATCTTCTGGATATTCTTCATTGTAGGCTCGAAGTATAGTTTTCAATGTCTGATGGTGTTGCTCCAATGCACCCTGCAACTTAGGGTGATGGGCACCTGATGTAACCTACCTAATTCTGAATTCCTTCATGACCTGTTGAAATATTCCAGACATAAAATTTGAACCTTGGTCAGACTGACTCTCTTTATATAGTCTGTACCTCGTGAAAAACTGCACCAAGGCATCAGCCATTTTGACAGTAATTCTCTTCAGAGGAACGGCCTCTGGAAATCATGTGGTCATACCCATGATGTCAAGAGGTAATTGTGCCCTGTTTTCATTCCTGGTACATGTACATGTCATGGGCCCACACAATCTACAAGCACTCTTGGAAATAGTTCATCACATACTGGCGTGGGTGTCAGAGGAGCTGGCTTAATAACTTCTTGTGACTTCCCTCTCAGTTGACAAATATTACATCTTACGTTAATTTAGCCAGTAAAAATGTTGCCAAATTTTCGCACAGGTTTTTCTGATACCTACATGTAGGTGTCTTGACAAGGGGACTAAATGAGCTAGTCTTAAGAGTTTTCTTCACAATAACTACGAGTTAACTACAATCTGATGTGCCACCCTCTATTCTTCACCTGCTGGACTATCTGACTGTCTCCTCTTTCTCAGTAGAACACCTGCCTCAATATAGAAGCATTCTGGAACAGTTTCGGTTACATTAGAGCTCAAAGTAGTCTATATCAAACTGCTTAGCTTAGGATCGGACTATTCTTCCTTTAATCAATTCTAGTAATCCTTGGTGATTTGGAACTATGTTTGTCCAACTCATCCAGGTGACCCATAAATTTTGCGGCTAACGTAACATCCGTATCGTTTGACTGACCTGACTTTCTTACGTCTTGGACAGGGAATTTGATCTAGTTACGACACAGGCAGGGAATATCACAGGGTAATCCTCCTGTAAACTCTGTTTCCGCTTTCATTTCTAGCTTGTCACATGAGGGTGAAGCACAGGTCATAAACAAGAAACTCCTACACCTATGCCCATAACAACATTGCCATTAAGTAACTTCGGACTCTCTGAGAGTCACCTTTAAGGTACCGGCACTAAACCTCCCCTCAGTACCCCGAATTAAAGCAGAGACATTTTCTGAACTGTAAGAGGACAATTGAACAATGTCTACAAGCATTCAAGATTGAGCAGCTCCTGGGTCTCTTAAAGTAACTAACTACATGTACATGTACACATGTGGGCTGTTTCTTCCCATCACCTGTTACTGGTGAATCTTTGCCTTTTGACAAGAAGCCCTCATATACTTTTGACCTTTCACCTACAACCTCATTTTTTTCCTTATCTCTAGTCATCGCAGTTCTCTTGTCACATGAAGTTACCTGCTTTTTAACGAAAGCAACAGGCTTTGGAGATTTATCTATCCTGTCTGACATCTTTCTTCAGTGTCCAACACTGAGCTTTCATGTGACCCTTTTCGCGGCAATAATTACAAATTACCTTTTACATGTTTATTTTGTGCTTTCCTAGTGGTCATTACCTGTTTGTCATCTTTTCTGACTGCATCTTGAGAATTCTATCATTCTTCTGGTGGTACCGTTTCTTTTAAATCCAAGTCTTATTCTGAACCCACAGAGGTTTGTTTAATTTTTGAGAATCTCCTACCTATCTGCCATTTCTGTGGCTTCTCAGGCGTTAGTTACTTTGTGCTTATCAAGGTGGGTCTTGATTTCCATCATAGTGCTGATCTTAAATTCCACTGGCAACACTGCCTTCTAGAGATTTTCAAACTTTTTTCAAGTTTCAATGAGCTAAGATTACATGTATCTCTTACTCCCTGGCAAATTCTACAGGTGTACTTAACCTCCTGAGCTTTTCCTACAAAAATACTTTGCAGTAACAATGTCCAATACTCTTTTGTCTACTTTAATTGATTGGCTATTTTTCATACGAAACAAAGTACATGCAGGTTTCCCACATCCTTTTCGTTTAACTTGCGAACCAAGTCAAATGAGTTAACGCTCTGGTATCGTGGCTATTCCTCTCCAGAGTCTTAATATTAATTTCTAACAAATGTTGATGTTTCAATTCTGTCTTCCTTATTTCAAACTCTTGTTCTTCTTGTAATTGACGTTCAGCGAATTCTAACTTTAATCTTTTTCTAACTCGATCTTGGCATGCTCTAGCCATTTATAACTAGAAATAGAGCCTAATGGTTCTAACTACAAATGACTAGCAATGACCTCTACTCATTCAGCCTTCCTTATACATGTATTAAACCCACATGTAAATGATCAGCTATACATGTGTGGCCCTAACTTCAGCCTTCTTGAGCACGTTCTAACTTGTGTAGTGATAGATCTTCTGCCTCTAATCATGCCTGAACAGCAAAAGAAGTAGCCATGACAGAATCCTGAGTCACTTAAACTATCCACAAAAACAAATACACTAATCAGATATACATGTATACAAATGAAAACTCATTTCGTCAATTTAGTGTTTCTTGTCCGTTCCATTTGAGCCCCTAATTCTTCATGATCCCCACCCCAAAGAGTAAGCCCAACCCTTTGAATGGCTTACGTTTTAGAGGGGAACTGAAACAAAACTGGATATGAAGCAAACCAGTTTTCACTCTTGTTATAAATGCATGTATTTTATGGCTTGTATTGAACAAAATTGTAAGCAACAATAAACAAAAAAATGACCAGCTAGATCCATTTTATGTTTGTGATGGGGCAAGTACTAACCAAAACTTAAACAAAATGTTCTGAGTTCTTTTCTTGGTCGGGTCGAGTGACACTCTTGGTGTTTTAGACCTTCCAAGATGACTCTCAGTCATGATGTACATCAGGAAAAGGAAGAAAAGGGCAGGGCTCCTTCAACCCTTCCTCATTTACTTTGGACCCCCTCCAGAAAGGACTTTAAGATCCGATCTTAAGAGACAGATCCAAGGTCCAGAAGTCCAACAGAGTTTCCGAAATGGACCGTGCAGCACGAATGCGGTGCAAAAAGCAAAAATTCCAAGCTTCCACCTACTTCACAGACAATATAAGACCTCAATAGGACAAGGAACCCTGGTTTTGGCCCCTTGGGACGTGCGAAGGGGGTAGCTCCCAAACAGCTTGCACTGGGCACAATCATCAAGCGCACAGTCCTTTCTGTGCCCCACCCAAAATTCATCCACCCATTTTATACTGGGATGGACATTCCAGACACTCCTTTCGTGTGTCAAAGACTCATGCTGCTCCAAAATTGAATGCCGATTTAAAAAAATAATTTGTGTCAGACTGCTCTCCCCTCGCTTTGGTTTGAAGTTAAATTTTCCTGTAATTTTTTTTTCAAAATTATAACTTAAAAAATGATAAAGAAACACATCAAATTCTAACTTTTTTACTCTGTTCATACATAACTAGTTAAATTCAGAAAGCAGTGACCACAGGAGAATGCTGGTCAAGATGTACATTTGTTTCATGCACATGTAGCTAGAATGCTTGTGCATGGCATGTCGGCCAGGTCTGGGGCAGGGAGGGGGCAAGTGGGGTCATTCCCCCCCCTCCAAATAAGAAACATTATAGTCAAACTTTGAAGACTGCTAATACAAGATTCTGCTTAAGGAAATTTTGATGTCCCAATCTTTTGTTTTTCATTGTTTTCATTCCTGATAATTCAAGGTTCCTGTTATAACAAGGTATTTTGCCAAGTCCGAAGGCCTGTCATTAACAAGGTTTGATCATACCGGTATTTATAAAAATAATTAGAGAACGTCAAATTTGTTGGTCCTTGTAATTTCTCTTCCAACAAAATGCTTGTAAAAGGCCCCAAAATGTAACCTTGTCCATCACAAATGCATGATAAAAAAGTCTCAATCTTTGTCCTCCCCCCCAAAAAAGTCTAACCCTCTCCAAAAAATTTATTCTGGACTGATCCTTGAAAACTAGCGTCAAGGTTTCAGCTGGGTGTATTATATTAGCTGCAAAAATAGTAGATAACGTGTCTGATTGACCAATGGGAATGTGGCTCTTGATCATAAATACATGTAGGTATAATGCTCCATCTAGAAGTCATGGCTAAGCCATCAAGAATGCATACGTCTGTAGGAACTGGCTGCAGTCACTTAAACCAGTAGCTGGTTCGTGTTCTGGCTTTGGCTAGGACATCTAATAGCATATGGATTGAATGTCGTGAAAGAAATTCTGTGCACATGCCTCGAGTAATTTCCATCTTAACCAAAGTCTTTTTTATACTGAATCTATTGCTTCTTTGATTTCAACAGACAGAGAGCCTCCGACGTTTTCTAATTGTCAACCCCAAATTCTGGCCCCTACTGAGGGAAACAACACTTTTGGGTTTGTTACATGGGACCTTCAAATCCAAGACAATGTTGGAGTCAGTTCGATTGTGAACAGTTCGGAGCCAGGTAGCATGTTTATGTTCGGAAACAATACTGTCAATGTGACGGCAGTAGACGTATATGGAAATGAAGCCACCTGCAACTTTACGGTGACTGTTTATGGTGAGTTGGCTGGATGAGAATTTGCTAGCTTACATTTTGTTTTATACAAAATCCAATGCAGATGAAAAAATGCTGCATTTTCACAGGTGGGCGGGATCTCTTTCATTGCACAACTGTGTCCGTGAGAAATCAGCAACTTGGATGTTGAAGTCTTTCTTTTTCTCTGCCAGAGACACTAACATGACTAATCCAAGTTGTCTTGTTTCCACTGAACAGATGCTTCTCCACCGATGATCATCAACTGCCCTCAAAGCATTATGAACGAGACGTCCGAGGCTCTCTTGAGCATCTCTTGGATTCCCCCTAATGCCACTGATAACATAGATCCTACCAATGCCATATCAGTGTCATCAACCTACAGCCCAGGAGATAACTTCACAGTTGCCCAGGTCACCGTGGTGGTGTATACATTCACAGATACCGCCAACAATTCAGACACCTGTTCCTTCAAGGTGACTGTGATTGGTGAGTGGGTGTTGATCATGTGAGGGATTGTTGGTGTTTTCCTACCCAGCAGAGGTAGAGAAAGAGAAAACCGATGGCTTTGTTGTATTGTCAGATGGCAGGCGATTTTGACTGTGCACCGTTTTCCAGAGAATCACTATATGATGTTAAATGTGCTGACGGCAGTGGGCAAAACTAGCGGTAGTTTAATGATTCAGTCTACCATTTGTTGTTTTTGCATTATGTTCCTTTGAGGCAACAAAATCACCTAAAATCTAATGTGTGGCGCCTGTGACTCAATAAAGTTTCAGTTCAGTGAATGCTGCCCATTCTGAGACGAACAACATTGGAAGATTTTGATTTCAGATCAAAAGTTGCTGAGTCATGTTTTGAGTTGTACCTGAATTCAGCACCTAGGATGTCTTCACTAAAGGATGTGCTTTTAATTAACAAATGCATGTGAGCGTCGTGTCAGTGCTTTTGCCCACTTTTGGCAGTTTTCCAAAAATTCATAATCGATGCATCTTTGGAAATGGCCTTCTTTCATTGTTTACTTTCAGCTTGCCAAAAAGAATGAATTCACTGGAAGTGTTGTCCTATAACCATCTCTAAACCACTTTTTGGACAACTGCAGTTGATGGACTGTGTTGTTAACCAGTTAATGTCAGGTTTTCTGAAACGAGTGTGTATGTCCACCATGGACAGATAAGGAAAATTGTATGTGTTTACCCGTCATCTGGCGGCAAGTGGTCAAGCTGAAATAAGAAACTCTCTGAAGGACATTCATATCATGCAGTTTTACTCCATAGTGGAAATATGAGAGACATTCCTACCCTCACTGGGGCTAGGTCAGTCTCGTCTCCCATTCTCTGTCCCACCCTAATCCCTTGCCTTGACCTCTCACCTATCACATCCACTCAGTCCTTTCAGAGGAGTGATCCATTTTTTTTTGGAAATGGAAGCTAATTAAGTGTGTTATTTCTTGATTTTTGTCAATGAATGGTCTTTAATGACTTGATTCTGCAGATGTTGGGAACCCTGTGTTTATCACATGCCCCACAACACTGGAATATGTGCTTGCTGGAGGCCAGAGCAGTCAACTTGTCAGCATTTCTGAGCCGTTGGTCCAGGACAACTCCATGGAAATGATCACGCCCGTTCTCAATGGAGTATCCAATCCTACAACTTTAAGCTACGGCGAATATGAGGTCAATTACACTGCAGCGGATGCAGCAGGAAACATGGCTGCACCCTGTGTATTTACAATCTCGATCAAGGGTAGGTGATTGCATTTCAGTTTATTCCTGTCAAGGACAGACAAACATCAGAGTTGGTGATCAGTAAAGTCCCCGCTCGCAGCATCTCAGATGTCATAATTGGTCATTTTTCTGTTCTTATCAGACGAAGAGGCTCCAGAGTTGATGAACTGCCCATCATCTGTCATGAGTCTGCTCACAGACCCAGGACTCAACACAACCAACTTCAACTGGACAGAGCCCACAGCAACAGATAACGTCAGAGTCGTCTCGCTCAATGCAAGTGAAACAAACCCAGTGCTACTCCCAATTGGAAATAATACAATCACCATCGTGGCCATGGACCCTGCTGGCAACTCTGACATGTGTGAATTCTACGTCCTTGTCCAGGGTATGTAACAGCATCCTGCATTTTTACGTCTGTTACTGTATTCACAATCTTTATATTTTTGTGAAATGGTAAAATTTGGGACCTGGTAACTATACCGTAACAGACATTAGTCTCTTTTTTATGGTACCAGATTTTAAAGGTTTGAGGTCAAAATTCTCATTGTCATAGCATCACATGCAAAGTGTACGTTTGGCAAAGTACTACCTTAAATTGCCGATCATGCACACTGAGGTTGAGCGTAGATTAATTTTTTGGGTGTGTGTTTTACAGACTTGGAACCTCCGACGGTGGACGTCTGCCCGTCTGATATTGTGGTGGGAACTGACCCAGGGGTTGCCACTGCCAACGTCACATTCTCCCCTGAATTTAGTGACAATGATGAAATTGCCACAATTGTAGGAACCAACTCCTCAGGCTCGCCTTTCCCTGTCGGGAATTCAACCGTTGTGTTTGTAGCCACAGACAGGTCTGGCAACGAGGCAAACTGCACCTTCTTTGTGATTGTTCAAGGTAAGTTGGAGATAATAAAGGATAAATGCAGTGCTCGGAATTGATTTTTGCATGTTTAAGGTGTACAGTTGTGTTTTGTTTATCAAAGCTAGCTTTAAAAAGTTTGTCAGTGTCCCAGCTGGCCACCAGTGAATTTTAGCCCAATAAGGGCTTGTTTCTTGAGCTTTTTTGTAGAAGTGCTGAGTATAATGTCACCATTCATGTGTGAGCTGATGATTTTGTTACGTATCACCGTTATTATGCCGAGTTCCTCTAACCCTCCTTTTCAGATGATGAAGCACCGGTAATTTCCAACTGTCTGAACATCACAAATAGCACAGACCCAGGCCAGAATTACAAGAACATCACATGGCCACAGCTCACCTACACTGACAATGTGGCCATTGTCAATGTCACAGCCAGCCACAGTCAGGGTGACAGCTTTACCGTCGGCGACACTCCAGTCACAATTACTGTCAGTGACGAGGCCCAGAATGTCACTGAATGCACTTTTGTCGTCACCATTGTAGGTGAGTGAACAACCTGGTGCACTCTTCAAGAGGGAAATCATCATCAGACATACTTTCGTTTCTTATCAAACCCTCTTCCCTTCATCGTGGCATTTTCTGGAGTGTTCTCTTCCAGGATTTTATTGTAGGTTGGAGAAATCCACCACAAAGGCAGTTTTGAAATTAAGGAGTAGAGAGGTTATGTGGCTATGATCATGATTGGCCGACAGTGTTGACAACCTGAATAGATGATTGAGCTACTGCTGCATGTGCCTGCTGGCCCCAAGGCTCCAGCTTAATCGTTTATAACAAAAAATTGATATTTTTTTATTCTGAAAACAAGTGAAGAAATTTTCATCAAAACATTTGGCCACAGATTGAATTCATAGTTTTATCACGAGTATGATTGCGTATAGTGAACGAGCTTATGCATGCACCAACTGCAAATCCTAATCTTAATCCACAATTCACATGCAGTTGTGAGGAATAGCCGCAGCCACTACCATAGACTTTTAATTTCAAGCTGCAGCCAAGTAATTCAGACATGGGTGTACTTGGCACGATCATGCCTCGGTCAAAAACCTGTGCCTGCGGCATGCAAATGGGACCGAAGTGCATAGTGAGTCAAGTCACGGTCACATCCCGGAACGTAGCATGTCTCCATTGCTACCGCATGTCTGGCTGCTGTTACAGGCTCAGCTGATGCGACTCGACATTATCATTAAGCAAAGAAAATAAGCAAGCGATACGAACAAAATGAAAAACTCCTCATATTTACCCTGTCTATGTTAATGGTGTTAATCTCGTAAGCTGTGTTGGGGACATTTTAAGTGTAGTGGAGAAAGTCGCAATGTGGTAAGGTGAGCCCAATTTCACTGCAAGCGTGGTGGGCCTGCCACAAGTTGGTAAACCTTTGGCCACTTGTTGACAGTCAGATAGCTCTCTGTGTAGGCTTGAATTGAATGCTTACTGTCATCAGTGGTTTTTTAGGATTATTTGAAATGGCTTTTTTGGACGGCAGATGAGGAACCGCCCAGTTTGAGCCCTTGCCCCGCAGTCATCTTCAACAGCACGGAAGAAAGAAAGAATTCATCTGTTGTTTTCTGGCAAGAACCAGTGATCACGGACAATGTTGGAGTCGTCAGTAACATGAGCTCACATAGACCAGGGGATCCATTTCTAGTGGGGAACACCACTGTCAATTATACGGCCAGCGATGATGCAGGAAATATGAACAGCTGTGCATTTGTTGTCGTCATAACAGGTGAGCTTGCTTTGTAAGGCTTGAATGCCTCACCAATAAGCCAGAAATTCACATTAAACTTGCCTTAATGGTCACAGTAGTAAATGTATATTTGAAATGGATGATGAGGTTGAAAATTAAAGGCTTAGGGCTTCACAGTTGTCATTTTTTTCTATAACTTGATCAAGGTGGCGAAATTGTCAATTTTTGCATAATTTCTCTAGTAAAGACCTTACAAACTCCCTTCCATCTGTTGTGTCATTATAGTACATTATGTAGAATAATAATTTCAAGATGTACTTTGTGTGGGGAAGATGTTAATTTTTTTAATGACAGGTCTGCCCTTACCCAATGGCAAAATCTGTAATTAAATATTTAACATTTCCCTGATGCAAAGTACATCTTTAAATAGTTTGTGGTACCCACTGCTACACCTGACCCGGACCGGCCAGCCGATCCCTTCAAGCTCGGTGGTCGAGTAGTAAAGATGTCTGCACTGGTATTAGGTTGTGGGTTTGAGTCCCACCCGAGTACGCTTGTGAATTTTTTCACATGCTCTCGGACACGCACCGAGTATACTGTGTAAAAAAATATTATGTCCGTTAAGGGCAAAACCTGTAATTAAGAATCAAGGATCAGAATTCATCGCAACATTAATTTCATCAAAGTTGTAATTCAGTTTTCCATCAGAGATAAAGTGCTGCAGAAGAGAAGTGTGGAAAACTGACTCTTTGCAATAATGCCCATTGATTCATGATGTTTTAACATTTGATAATGATTTGGTTGGAATTTAGATAATGAGTCACCGGAGTTACAGTGTCCGACTTTCATATTCAACTCCACTGATGCCAATCAGAATTCGTCAGTTGTCTTCTGGCAAGAACCGGTGTTCACGGACAACGTCGGTGTTGTCAGCAACGAAAGCACCCACAGCCCTGGCGACGTGTTTCCTTTGGGCAACAGCACTGTGACTTACACAGTCAGTGATGAGGCTGGCAATACGGCCAACTGTTCATTCATTGTCAGTGTTGAAGGTGAGTCTTGAGCCCTGTTATCGTGGGATTTGTTTTTAGCTGTTGGCTCATCCACTTCAGCACTGACTGTGTAATTGATGGGTTTCCTTATACAGAGTGGAAAGAATGTGCAGTTCAATCTATGTTTTGACAATAGTGCTGTGCCTGTCTTTAACCCCTTCACGCCAGAATTCTTTTGACCGCAACTGCTGGGCTGCGGTGTGCCCAGTATGCAAAGCCCTGTCTAGCAGCAGGCCCGCATTGAAACCGCAGGTGCATGATGAATAGAATGTATGTGTGGTATGCACTAATCCTCACACAGAGCCACGGCATATGGTGTTTAACGGCGTTAAGAGGTTAATGAGCCATCATTTGTCACCCCATTTTCTGAGATTTTGTCTACGTCTAAATTTGTGCAGACGATGAAGCTCCGATGTTTTCGTCCTGTCCCAGCGGAGTGGTCAGCACCACTGCGTTCCGTCAGAATTCAAGTGTCGTCTTCTGGCCAGAGCCAATGTTTTCTGACAATGTTGGAGTCATAAGCAACAGTAGCAATTACAGCCCGGGTGATGTCTTTGACTTTGGCAACACCACTGTTACTTACACCGTCACCGATGGTGCTGGGAACTCAAATAATTGTTCGTTTATTGTCACTGTTCTTGGTAAGTTGACCCTAAAGTCATCATTTGAATTTATTATACTGTGTTTTCTGATTAAATTGAATTTAATAAAATGGTTTCTAGGTAAGCAATATTGTATCGCTGAGAGAGGTTAACGGAACCAGAAATAATGGTTTCAGGGATGAATGGAGATGAGTGGAGGAGTAATTTATGAGATACATTTTAGAATAAGAAGTTGGAGAGTTTTGGATATCCTCATATCTGTCGGTAGTTGAAGCGTAATACCCTTTAAACTTTGCCATTTCTTTAAATGTCGATGTCCTGCCAAGTCCATCCTTTATCTTTTTGTTTCTAGATGATGAACAGCCGACTGTGTCCGGGTGCCCAAATAGCTCAGTCGTTCCCACTGATCCTAGCCAGGACATGGCTGTCGTAACTTGGCAAGAACCTGTGTTTGCTGACAACGTTGGAGTTGCTAGTAACACGAGCACTCACCGTCCCGGTGATGAGTTTGGCGTGATGGAGACAGTCGTCAATTACACGGCGAGCGACAGCTCTGGAAACACATACACTTGTTCCTTCACCATCACCGTTTATGGTAAAATTTTGCAGATGTCATAATACTCTTTCTCTTGTGCCCTCCTTACACCATTCTATCTCAATGTCAAGAACTGTGCCCTCTTTTTCATATTTTGATTAAGCCATGAAACAAACTTGGTCCATCATGTAAATTCTTAAATGTGTGGCAACATCCGGGAACGCTTTCTGACCAACAGCTTTTTCAAGATTCTCAGCTATTCAACATTGAATGTAATTGAGGTGCTTGAAAACATGGGTTTGATCTGCAATACATGTATATGGTTTTCTGTTTTCATATTTGGCAAATCGTAGTTAATTACAGCTTTTCAAACTTAAGCTTTTGTGATTTGAGGTTTTTCATATTTTGAGATTTTTTTGTTCTAGATTTGTCTCATGCACAGTGGTTATACTTTTTATTTTCAACAACCAAGTGTTGTGTTGTGACGGCACCGTTTGTCAGCAGCTGCTCGATATTTCAGGGATTTTATGCGTACATCAAGCTTTTGATGTGGTATATTGTTGAAGCCTGTCAGTGTAAATGTCCCCATCGACTGCAACTTTGTTGCAAATAGTTGACCGGGAAGACCTTGAAAATCTCTTGGAAGATAGAGACAAAAAAGTTGATGATGCCGTATGTTTTGAAGATTAGAAATTTAGTCATCCACAACCTTCAGTTTGAGCACAGGAGAGGTGTGTGGTAATTTGAAGATGAAAATTTTCATTTGCAAAATTTTTTTTCAGATGATGAGCCTCCCATGTTCCCTCGATGTATGGATGTCACAATTTCAACTGATCCTGGCCAGAACGTGTCTAGTCAGGTGTGGAATTTCCCTGAGGCTACAGACAATGTCGGCATTACAATGAACCAGTCAAGCCACCAGCCTGGGCAAGTCTTCCCCCTTGGGATGACCCCTGTGACGTACACAGTGTTTGATGCTGCAGGCCTCAATGCAACCTGCAGTTTTGATGTCGTCGTTGAAGGTGAGACAAGAGTTGCATAACAGCTGGTAACTTGGAATGCAACTCGAGGCTTTTCAAGGCTTTAGAGGGTTTTTAGGCTGCATCTGCATCTGTTGTCCAAAGCTAGGTCTAGGTCCATGCCTTTACTCCACTGGATATGCACGGAGACGTGCAGATTAAAGGCAAGCACTGGATGCCTACTTTGGACAGTCAGGCAGTCCAAAATTCATTTCACTGCCCCTGCCATACTTCATACATAGGCTAGTCACCAATAGTGGCTGGTACTCTGACCTGCGGTCAAATTCAGTCAATAGACAAAAGCAGGTGACTGGTAGACGAGGCTGGCTTTTCGGTCATTAACCCTCAAGGCGCATGGGGTGTCAAGTAACATCAACAACTGAAGCTGGTCAGTGCTGCTTGGTTTTAGGCAAGTGACCCCAAACTGTCCAAGCGGTCACATGAGTGATTTGGATCAGTGCTCACTGGGCGTTCAGCTTTGCATTCCAATCAGAGAGGAGTATGACGAAAGTTTGTTCGCAGCTCTTCAGCAATTTTTTTTGTAGGGTACCATAATTGTCATCTTGGATGGTAACTGCTCTAAGAGGTGGTACCTGTGTCAAAAGCAAGCATAGCCCAAATGGGTAGGTAACTTACAGAATTTTTGAAGGGTAAGCGCTCTGGATATTTTCTCATGCAGATAACGAGATGCCGAACATCACATATTGTCCTATCGATGTCACGCTGAACACAACTGGTCAACGACCTGTGGCTGTCTATGTGCTTCCTGAGGCTGAATGTGGGGACAATGCAGGACCCGTCACCATAACATATTCCACCTTTGACAATGAATTCCCAATTGATGCCACGGAAGTCACCATAGCTTGCTTTGACGAGGCATCAAACAGTGACATCTGCACTGTCACGGTCACCGTGCTAGGTAAGGATTTTCAGATGGGAACACTTTGGATATGTAAGAATGTGATCAACATGCGTTTTGAATTTGTTTCTGTGCCATCTTAGGATATTGTGATGCAGACTAGATGTGTATAAATCCTTTTGATGAACTGTTCATAGGAAATACATGCATTTCTAGAATCCCTTTTCCATTGTTTGTCAGTTGAGGAATCCTTTCTCTCTCAATCTTGCCAGACTTTTTACCACCACGACTTCTCATGTGCCCCGATGACATGTACGCTTTTGCCGACCGTGGTACGAACGTCACAGTCAACTGGACCCAGCCAGTGGCTGAAGATAACTCTGGCTCTGCGACGGTCTCATCCAATTATAATACTGGTGACGAGTTCATGAATGGTACTTACATTGTCAAGTATACGGCAACAGACAGATCAGGGAATATGGACAGCTGTAATTTCACTTTGACTGTCTATGGTAAGTTACACCTGTGTCTATCAAATTAAACTGTACTTATGATTCAGGATTTAGGGAATGGAAAGTATATGCGTGTCTCGTCGCTGAGGTAAAAACGATTTCCATCTGCAGTCAAGTCTTTGCCCCTCTTTGTAGTGAAGGCTAGGGTATGTTCAATGGCACAGTACATGTATGTCTTGGCATACCAATATTGCTGGTGCTATGCAAAGCATTGTGCAATTGAACGTGACCCTATTGTATGATGGGAGAAATACTGAATTGAACCTCTGTCCTATTTCTTCCCCAGCCACTGACTCGGAGTCCCCAATGGTTGTTATCTGCCCAAATGACACCACGGTGCCAGCAGATCCCGATTCGAATTCCACCGTCGTTACATGGCCGGTGCCCGTCATCACTGACAATGTTGGAGTGACAATGCTGGACTTGACACACCCTAACGAGTCTGTATTCTTTATTGGACCTGCTGTGACCGTGGGTTACACAGCTTCAGATCTGGCTGGTAACACAGCTAGCTGCAATTTCACTGTTACTGTTGTAGGTAAGGAAGTAACATACGTATCAGCTCGCTATCCCTAGGAGTAACCGACCAAAAGATGACCAATTACATGTCCCGGAAGTGCGTAACTTATAATGTAATGGACTTGAGATCTCATGAAAATTTTCAGGGAAGAATGTTTTGCTGCCGAGGTTCCTTCACATATTATCCTATCAAAGGTATTTGAATCAGGACATCTGTTTTTTTCCCCTCCTAGCAAAACTCACCATCAGTTTTCTAAATGTCTCATACATTGCTCATTGTTGGATTTACCCACAGATACCCAGCCACCTATGTTGGTCAACTGCTCGGATGACCTTGTGGAATTTACATCACCAGGCTCAAACGGGATCTACTTAACCATAGATTTACCTGCCATTGTCGAAAATGACATGTACAGGGTCGAGCAACATCCTTATCCGGGTCATTTATTCACGGTTGGGAACACTACAGTCCAGTTCATTGTGCGGGATCGCAGTGGACTGAATGACTCCTGCGAATTTAAGGTCCTGGTAATTGGTAAGTGAGCCAGCATTTCCAATTAAAGTGGTCCTAGTGTTCAGAGGGTGTTTTCTTTCAAGAAGATTGCTCTGAAAGAGCCTAAATTTAGCCAAGTAGCAAACAAGGACCGAGGGCTTCTGCAAGATTGGAGGTCGTTTCAATAGAAATAGCACTGAAGTACTTCACTTGCAGCTAATTTCTTTGCACATCTTGTCGTTGTTGTTTTACGTAGAGATTTTAGTAAATTCCTTGATGGTTAAACCACCACCGAAGAGACTTTTTTCCTTCACATTGTGGCAACTTTTGATTTTTGAACGGAGGGACCCTTATTACAAAATTCAGACTTTGCTTGACAAAACTTGAACATACAACGGTTGATTTGCAAAGTCTATCGTCACGCTACTGATGGGCACAATTTTTTCTTAGACGCATAATTTGAAATTCAGAGTGAAATAATAATGAACTGATAACATTTTCTCGTTTATTTTCATCCTAGATAACCAACCGCCTAGTCTATCCCCTTGTCCCAGTGACATGGAGATCCCAACAGATGCACGTCTAGCCACTGCTAATGTTACTTGGACGGTGCCGTCGGCTACAGACAATGTCGGTGTCGTCAGTTTCACTAACAGTTCAGAACCTGGTGTGGTCGTTGATCTAGGAGACACATTGGAGGTTATATACATGGCATATGATGAGGAAGGGTTTAATGCGACTTGTCAATTCACAATCACCGTAGTTGGTAAGTGATCAGAATGCATCTCGGTTGTTTTTGTGGAGCAATTAGGGAGCCATCTGTCAGCGTTCGGCCTTTTGCAGGATCAGTTACGAATTATACTAGGTGCATTAATTTGTTTGAGCCCATGCAGTGTCATAAGTGTTGTGCTACAATAGTGTCTTCATTGTGACAAAGTTAATGTTCAACACTTGCATATAGCCTCATCTTGGCTAGGCAGGAAATAATATACATACGTGGCTTTGGCCACTTCCAGGGACTTCTTTTTTGCATGTGCTTTTGCCAGCCATAGCCAAGTTATTTGGACATTGCCTGTGGCTCAGTATTGAGAAGGGAAAGCACCTGACCATTCCAGAGCTAAGTGGGTGTGGCATTATTGTTTCAAATCTTTTTACCTGTGCTACAATATTTTTAATTGGCAGTATGTGCTACCAATCAGTGAATTACTAGTTGGGTCTTGTTAAATCAATCATAACTAATTTGCTCAGTTAGACAGCTGTGGTAATTGGATATGAAATTATTATAAATTGGCAAAGATTTTGCTGTTGATTGCTGAAACTTAGTCATTTCTGTTTTCATCTAGGTAATGTAGATCTCATCTGGTGATTAAACAGTGATCCTTAACTTTGCTTGACTTGAGTTTCAGGAAAATAAAATCACACCTAGTGGGTTAGTGCTTAAAATTGATTGTGGCCACTTATTTGTTAATAGATGAAGAAGATCCGGATATCCAGAACTGTACTGGAGATGTTTATGTCAACACAACAGCAGGTGAAGCCACAGGCGTAGCTAACTGGGAGGAACCCACCGCTACTGACAACTCGGGAACGGTCACGCTAACTGCGTCCATTAGACCAGGGGCTGTGCTAGGTATTGGATCGACCCCCAATACCTACATCGCTCTTGATGGCTCGGGCAACACACAGCTTTGCAAATTTCAAATTATTGTCCAAGGTATGTGTACAGAAGGGGTTTTCAAGCAGCACCATTCAGGTTTTCCTACAGGTCATCGTTTATACAGAGTAGAATTCATTAATAGTAATGTAACCAATACTGATTCCAACAAAGGCAAAGTGTGAAGGTTGCTCTTTCTATAAGAATCATTGCATTGTTGTCAATAGGACTCAAGCAGTCAATCAGTAAACCAGCCAAGTAGCTGATCAATTGATATGTGTTCCAATCAGTTTATTTTAGGGGTTCAACAATCAGTGCACTTGTGTTTTCTTTTCAGATTTTGAACGTCCAAATTTGACAATGTGCCCAGATGACATCTATATGTTCACGTATCCGGGTACCAACATATCAATATCATGGACACCACCAATGGTAAAAGACAATTCTGGAGACGTAACCGTCTCATCCAATTACAATCCTGGGGAGGAGTTTGCGAACGGCACGTACACTGTGACGTACACAGCCACCGACGGATCTGGCAATGTGGGCAGCTGTTCCTTTGTCATCCAAATAAACTGTAAGTAATTTTTGATGTCACCATTGGACTCTTTTACGTTCTACATCAGTTTTGCAACCTTGGCTGTAAAGCACAAACTTCAAGATTCAGAAGGTTTTGACTTCCCAACTCTTTAGAGACCCTAAGTCAGAATGATGGAGTTTTCTGCCTCGGAGCCGAGGTTAAATTCTCTTCAGTCGGACCTTGAGTGTTTGGTACCCTGTCTTTTTTTAGTACTTTACAGTAAGATCCAAGCCCGGTGTTGCAGAATGATCCCTAGTTTGTAATATTTCCCACCTGCGCTATGGACACATCCGTCTTGCCATTTACATCAACTTACATTGCACAGTCACTATACACGTATCCATGTACTCAGCTGTGCAGCACACAGCCCATTACTTGCCAAGAGTCGGTGTACAGGGTTAGAGATTCCATGAAAGGACGAGGTTTTAGCAAAGTTTCAAATACATCAACAGATTTTGCATTTTCTTGTGTGAAATATTTCCAATGCCTGGGAGCAGCAAAAACAAAGGATCTCCAAGAGTAACATTTGCTCTACTTTAAGAATGGTCATGTGTCAACTTGTCCTGTGAACTACGCAGATTACATAACTGAGATTTTAGTTCTGTCAGCTTGGAAAACATGCAAAGCTTTATATGCAATCAGAAGTAACTTTAATGCAGTTCCTTATAATAGGCAGCCAGTGTAATGGATAAATTGAGATGCCTTTTTCTTTGATTGTAGCCACGGATACCGAGCCACCCATGATCCAGTGTCCTGATGATATCGTCCTTCCTGCTGACAACGGCAGTGACTCCACAGTAGTGACTTGGCCCCCGCCACCATATATGGACAATAACAGAGTGATCTTAGTCAATGTCACTCGGGAAAATGGTAGTTTGTTCTACCTTGGAACCGAAGTTGTGACATACACAGTCTATGACGTCCTCTTTAACAACGACACCTGCAGCTTCAACGTCACTATTTTAGGTAAAACCAAAGGTCAATTTTAAATGAAATCTGCTTGAAGAAAATGTAAAAGATTAATATGCACTCGTGAGCTGTTGCCTTGAAGAATTCCTTGGTTATTTCTTTCTTGTTTAAACCTCTCCGCAGACACGCAAGATCCAATGATTGTTAATTGCCCAAGCGGTGCCAATGGCACAACTGATGTAGGTCTACCCCAAGGCACTGTCTCCTGGAATGAGCCAGTGATCTCAGATAACTCTGGCTCTGTCAACGTTGACCTGTCTCACCAAGTGGGATCAAAGTTCCCTGTAGGAACCATTGAGGTCACTTACCTTGTCACGGATAATTCCTCCAATTCTGCAATATGCTCATTCAACGTCACCGTCACAGGTATGTCATTCGTTTTGTAGTATTTGTTACTCTGTGCAAGAAATTCTTGTTCCTTAGCTATATTACTAGAATTTGTGGCATAAATTTGTACTTTCATTCAATCTTGGACTATTAAACCCCTTAGATTTGTGTTTGAATAGTGTATTTAAATGCTGACTTTTCTTGTTGGCTTTGTGTCTTAAGATGATGAGAGCCCAGTGTTTGATTGTCCAATGGACTTCACCAATGGTACCCTGCCTGGACGTGATGTAGGCACATTCTCTGTAGCCCCAGCTGTCACCGATAATGTCAACGTGTCTTACTCCAACTTCACTCATCGACCAGGAGATGAACTGGTCATTGGGAAAACCGACATTGTCTATTACGCTCGGGATGCAGCAGGCAATGAGGCTATCTGCCAGTTTACCGTCACAATTGAAGGTGGGGTTATTCACCTTGAATTCCTCTCTTGTCTGAACGTTTCCTCATAATGAATCATTTTTGTGCTATGCGCTCCTCTCAACATATGCCTTGTTTGAACAAACTGAACTTGGACGACACTTGCTTGATTTTAAGAACGTAAGTACTGTATATGATTTACTGCATTGGTTAAGCAGTGCCACAGAATTTTTTCATTTGACAGAGTGAAATCCGAAGTTTGCCTTGGTTTCAGATGGTATGCAAATGTGTGTGTTTAATTTGATTTGCCCTTTCAGATGATGAGAAACCGCAGATTTTAAACTGTACAGCTGAAGTGTATGCTAATGCAAGTCTGGGAACCAAAATGGCTTACGTTGTGTGGCCTCAACCCACGGCTATTGACAACACTGGCATTGTGACACTGACGGATGACATCCCGTCAAACAACTTGTTCAGCATTGGTGTCAACACTGTCACCTATGGCGCAATAGATGGTGCGGGCAATGTTGAAACATGCACCACCGCCGTTAATGTCCTTGGTAAGTTGACCAGTTTCGGAAGTATTTGACGATTTCATCGGATCAGTAAAACTTGATAGAAATTCCATGAAAATTGGTCTCTGCCAAGGGGAGACCTTTTATTCAGTAGCTTTGTCTTTTATGTGTTTTAGTAAATGCAGTAATTCAAAAGGATTTTTCTTTACTTCCATGTAGATGTCGAGGACCCGATGGTTGTTTGCCCAAGGAACATTGAAGTTTTCGCAGACAACGGTACAACCATTCGTCTCAATTGGAGTATGCCTATAGCTAGTGATAACTCGGGCATATTCACAGTAAACTCAAACCGTCCACTCAACTCTGAGTTTGCAGTCGGCACCCATTACATTACAATCACAGTCACCGACCGGGCTGGAAACACTGCCAACTGTACATTCAGTGTCATCGTCTACCGTGAGTAGTCGCAACTCATTTTTAGGGTTCAAAGAGTGGGTCAAAGGCTTTGTATAAGTTGCCAACTTTTACTAGAAAGTACGTAGTGGGATACCAGATAGTTGATCAATAAATATTTGATAAATTCCTTTCAAGAATTTCAAGAGACTTAAAGGAACGCATTGCAGGGAAGAGTGCTATTTTTTGTAAAATTGATTTGGAATTTTTTTTTTTTTTACAGCAACGGACACTGAAGTGCCCATCATCATCTGCCCGCAAAACGTCATCAGAACTACTGACCCAAGAGTTAACTACACCAATGTAACTTGGGAGGCTCCGGAGTACCGTGACAACCAGGAAGTCACTGTTATTGAGGTTGATTATCAGAACGGTAGTCAGTTCTTCCTGGGGACCACCGAAGTCACGTATTTCATTGCCGACCGAATGGGAAACAATGCATCTTGCTCTTTTAATGTGACTGTGCTAGGTGAGCAGCACATTTTCTGATGTCAGCAGGCAAAATACCTGAACGTCTCATATATAAGAATACCAAACACCAAACTGCGGCATGTGAAAGGAGTGTCTAACAGAAATTGCTTCTATGAATTGCTTTTATTCTCTGAAAAAAATTGTACCCTGGTGTTTCTTGTGGAACTGAAAGAAATCATTTCTCAGATGTACATTGAGCACTGCTCTTTTGAAGAGATTTCTACAAGTTGATGATTTCTGGATTGTCGGCTCTCGTTGCAATTAATTTATTTTGCACTCGCTCTCCCAATTAGATGACGAAGATCCTTTCTTTGTGAGCTGTCCATCTGATGTCGTCCTTCTGGCCAGCCAGTCTAGAGTTTATCTCTGGTCCCCGCCCAACGTCACTGACAACTCAGGAAGACCCATCAATGTTACCAGTAACTACCCCTTGGGCACTGAGTTCCCGTACGGGGGGAGTATTGTTGTCTTCATAGCTGAGGATGAAAGTGGAAACACTGCTAGCTGTAACTTCACAATCTTTGCTGAAGGTAAACCATCAAAGTGTGTCAGTAAAGTGTTCTAATAAAGGAACACGGACTAGAGTTACGAGTCATCACTGCCAAGCACAGTTCCTCTTTTCACAGTAGGACCCCTTGCCCACATGCTGCATAAACCAAAGTAGAGCCACAAATCCTGGCTCTCAAGCTAGCCTGATTGTGACTTCAGATCCAATTCCAGCCTGTGCTTGCATACATCCCAGTGACTCACTTTGTGGTAGTCATGTGACCACAAAAGGAAAGGTCAAATTGTGCACCGCCCTATGACCATGGTAGATTAAAAACACAAATGTTTTGCTAAAATAAAAGTACAGTGTTTATTCTTTTGTTGCTTATTTATTATTAGAAGAGACAACTCTAAGTAACAACAGAAAATCTTAGAAAAGTGATGATTTGTAAGCAAAACTATGCACTTTAGAGTGAGTGAAAAGGGAAATTGCCACATGGCTCATTCTGTAAATTTGGGGTCCAAAATGGACATATTTTCATCCCTGTTTAATACCATCTGACACATTTGACAAGGGATGTGTCACTGAAATTGATTTCAAACTATTTTTATTTGTTTTAGCAGGAAATTTGCAGTACTTAGTCAGTCTTGGAAATGAAACAATGAGTTCTGAACATTAAAAATAAAATGTCAGACATAACAGGGATGGGAAAAAAATTGGACCCCAGATTTATATAATGACCCACATGACATTTCCACCACAGAGTGAGTTGATTTTGATTCCATGTAGTACATACATGTTGTTGGCTTGCTATTATCTGTGACTCAGAAACTTTTATTGGCTTGAAATTCAGAAAACTTCAGTTTTTGCTCCACTCCCAGAAATTCTAGTTATTGAGATTTTATGGCAGTTAAATTGACATAACTTCAAGATTCTTGTTGTTTCATTTCAGTCTCACTTTTGATGTTCTTGATTTGATATCATTGCAGACTCGGAACCTCCCACGTTACTCAACTGTTCCAGTAACATTGAGTTGTACCTCTACAACGGTAGCACCAATGCCACAGCAACCTGGAATGAAACGGTGTTTTCTGATAACAGCGGCAACTTCACTGTCACTCAGGAGTACTTCCCAGGATATGCATTTCCATTTGGCAACACAGAAGTTGTGATTAATGCCACCGATGCAGCCGGCAACTCAGCCAGTTGTGTTTTCAATGTCACTGTTTTTGGTAAGTCGGGACTGTTGCCAGCTACTTGTTGCCGTTCTCAGTGTCGGGAAAGAATTTAATATGTTGATCTGATAGAATACAGAAAAAAAATTGAAATGTGAATAAGTATGACAGGCATCACTTAGATGTCTTGAAGTGATTATGTGCCACAGATCAAGGCGCGAATAGAAACTTCACACCGCATTGGCACCGTCCAGTTTGTACACTTTATCCATAAACAAGCCCTTGTGAGTAGGCCACACATTGCCAGTCACTGTGTCTTGGTGGTGGTATACTTTTTAGTCAAAATCTTGATTATGCCCCTCCCTGATTCACACCTCTTGTCTTCAATGTTCCCAGATCTCTCCCCGCCTGTAATTCTGAATTGTCCCAACAACTTTAGCATCGTGGAGAATGTCTCCCTACCAAATATCACGTGGCCGGCTGTTCAGGCTGTGGACAACGTTGAGGTGGCATCTCTGATTCCGACCAGAGATCCCAGTACCCTGTTCCCGGTTGGTGTCACTGAAGTTACCTACATCGCCGCAGACACATCCGGAAACACCAACGTGGAGAGCTGCACTTTCTATGTTGAAGTCATTGGTAAGATCCTGCTCAATCATTAAATCAACATGTTCAAATTGCAGCTTGAATTTACTGGGATCCAGGGACTGTTTACCCCTTGCGTTTGTAAACTGACCAACGAAAACACCTGTTCTGTTGTATTCATTTAGGTTTGCCTATTTCCCGAGTGTGTGCTCAAGAACTTCCGCCCTTCCTTTTTCGCTACTTGGTCATTTGAAATGGTTATTTCATTCATCCTTGCAGACAATGTGCCACCAGTGTTTGTGACTTGTCCGAGTGATATAACTGTTTCAAACGATCCTGGTCGACCTGGAGCCTCTGTCAACTGGACAGTTCCTATTGTCATGGACAATGCCGATGTGACTGTCTTTGAGTCGACCCACCAACCTAATGCCAACTTTTCGCTGGGAATGACGGACGTGACTTACAGGATTTCTGATGCTGCAGGCAACAACAACACGTGTACCTTTACCATCACAGTAATTGGTAAGCCAAAAAAGAGGAAACAGTGGCCTAATATTTCAGCAAAGTACGTCTTTCACGGTTTACGTCAGCATTTCATTTACATGAATAATCATACTGTCCAGTTTTACATATTGGCTCTCAGATGTTTTCTCAAGTTTAATTGTAGTTATTAAATTATGTGTGTACTTTTTTCGAAAACTTTTCAAACAGATATTAATGTTATCAGAAAAAATAGAAAAGTCTGTGGGCAAAGTTTGTTTTATTCTGGCAGTTTGATATTTGAACAAGAACCAAAATGTTCGTGCTGTCAAGTTTGAGTGTCTCTGTTGTACGCCCCCAGATGATGAAGATCCTGTCTTTCAAAATTGCCCTGTCAATATCACCACGGAGACAGATCCAGGTAGCAATATGGCCGTCGTCACCTGGGACCCATTGGTTGTCACTGACAACAGTGGTGCCACTATAACTCCAACCAGCGCCAGCCGATCGGGCGACTCTTTTGGAATTGGTTCGTCGCCGGTGATGTTTGTAGCAATAGACCCAGACAGCAACATTGGACGCTGCAATTTTGAAGTCATCGTTGTTGGTAGGTCTCAGGTCTGGTGTAATATCTGTGCTTGAGTATGCCTCCCTATTTTTGCCATCTTTGAAATTGCTGTTTTATATTGAATTAGTTTTAGTTTTACTTTTAAATCAGACGTTCTCCAATTAGTGTGATGTTTACCATCCTATTCGTTTGCTAATTGCCATTATTTTCTCACCAGACAAAGAGCCACCGATGTTCTCCATTTGTCCCTCGGATCAGGAAGGAATCATTATTGGAGATGGCAATATGACATTTGTGAACTGGACAGACCCTGTTGCCGAGGATAACTCGGGCTCTGTCAATGTCACGGCACTGACACGAACGCAGGGAGAGTTTGTTATTGGCACAGCTCCTGTCATCTACATAGCGACAGATCCATATGGAAACACGGCCAGTTGCTCCTTCAATGTGACCGTTTTTGGTGAGTATGAACTTCGATGAGGTTAGAAGTCATGTCAAATGATTTGCCTCGATAGCCAATCTTTCACTGATTCCTAAAATTGCCTCTCCCCAAGGAAGAACAAATTTTCTTTGTGCATGAAATCTGTTTATGGAGTAATGGACCACCGTTTTGTTTTCATTTTGTTGGTCGGATCAGCTCTGAATACGCTCATGATAGCCTGTCCGCCAGATGTCCGTGTCCCCGCTGACCTGGATTCCAACAGCACCTTAGTGTCATGGCCACTACCGATGTACAACGCCAGCATTACGGCAGATCTGACTTCCACCCGCCCTATCAATAGTTCATTTGAAGTGGGTCGGGCTGTAGTCGTATATACCGTCAGGGGGATTAATGGAGACAATGCAAGTTGTGATTTCTTTGTAACTGTCACAGGTAGGAATCAAAGAAGTCTGTCTTCTTGCTGTTTTTCTTGTAATCCCAATAAATAGTTTGTGAATGGCTCTGTTCAGTTCATCTCTTATTTCCTGAAACTATGACTCTTTGACGCCCAAGTTTCTAGCATTTTTTTTCATCTCTAGCTTTTTGTTTAACCCTTGGCATTTTCTTAATATTATTTGCTCCTACAGATGACCAAAGCCCAGTCTTTACGTCATGTCCGTCAAATGTCGTTGGTAGCACCTCCCCTGCACTGGCCACTGGTACCATGTTTTGGGTGGTCCCAGTTGCTACCGATAATGTTGGTGTGAAAAACTTGACTTTCAACTTTGAACCAACGGATCTGTTCCCCATCGGACCTACCCTGGTGACATACACAGCCATCGATGCTGCAGGCAATACCGAGAGCTGCTCGTTTAATGCCACTGTTGTTGGTAATTAGATTTTCAAACTCGCATACTAATTTTAGGTGTCACCAGCGACAACTCTCTCATTATAATTACCCCTAAGTTTAGACATATGCTAGCTATTGTACCCATTGGTGATGTTCTGCTTGACTCTTTTTCTGTCTTAGATGGTGAGGATCCATCGTTCACATTTTGCCCCACAAACATTGAGTTTACCACTAACGCCAACGGTGCAATTGTTGTACCTACCTGGGGTATGCCCAATGCCACTGATAATGCTGGCCCACCGATGCTGACAAGTGACTACAATCTGACCAGGCTGGCAGTTGGCTCCACAACATTGATAACATTTACTGCAGTTGATGAGGCTGGTAATGAAGCCACCTGTATGTTCAACATCACTGTCATCGGTGAGTGTAATAGCAAACAATTTTGTAGATAAAGGAGTTCTTGACTTCGTCCATTTGTATTAATGATCAAAAAGTTCCATTGGCTTATGCAAAATAAAGGGGAGAGGATTTAGAATGCATTAATTGAAACTCTTCAACAGGTTTATATAAAAAAACTATGTTTGCATTTGTTCTGGCAGTAGATATTTAGCTGTTAACGGCAAATTTAACTGAGCGATACCTCACCGAATACATGCACAGTAATTGCTTTTTAGGACTTAAAACTCTTGCCTTGACAGATCTTAGTCTGGTTCTGCGCCAACATCGTCATTGTGACTTTGTATTCACAAGGCGGGATTCAGACCATGTTACGATTTTGGACGTTTTGCCGTTAAAATTTCTCCAGTTCCATAAATCAGAAATAGAAACTTGAATGTTCTGTAATTTAATGTTGTAGTTGATTTAAAGATCACAAAAGAAGAAAATGTTTAAGTTTGGGGGTGAAAAAACAATGGACAGCAGCTGGGGATCGAATGCAGCTCGGAGTGCATGGTGATCTCAAGACGTGTGCAACCCACTAAATCACCCTACTTGGAGTTTAGTAGAAATTTATAACCTTCAAAAGTCATTCTCGTGTGTATATATACCAAAGAGGGGGCTATCTACTTGTAGCTGGCTAAACATTTAGTTGAATTTGCCGGCAAATGTCAACATCCACTGCAAATGTCAACAATTTTTGTTTTTCCTCGAGGTCAACAGAAAAACACATTGGGACCAAAAAACTACTTGTTGAATGTTACTATGGCTACTATAGAACCACCAGTCGTTCAAAATCCAACATCTGGTTTTTGCGGTGTCTTGGTTGATTTTAGAACTGTACACCCCGACTATTGTTGGTATACACATCATTTCATAAACCCAACGTCTTTGAAATGTAGACATGCCAAAAAGAACTTCTTAATTGCTTTATTGGTGCATTTAGGTTTTTGGGAAAGCTAGAGCTATTAAAGGGTATTTCCTTCTCCATTGTTTACCAGATGGAACTCCACCAGCCATTTTCAGCTGCCCCATGGATATGGTCATTTCCACGGATCCGGGCTTGGCTACGGCTCTGGCTAACTGGACAGAGCCCACGGCAACGGACAATTATCAACTGGTTAGCTTTGAGCCGGATGTGCAGCCACTGACCAACTTGACGCTTGGTCCAACTAAGGTTACATACACCGCTGTGGATTCTGTGGGCCTGACTGCCCAGTGCGAGTTCAATGTCACTGTTGAAGGTAAAAAAGAGAAATTGCAGGACCCTACCCAGGGAACTGTGCCAGTTGCTTGATGTTTAGCCTGGGTCTTCAAACAACCTTTGTTGGTTTTAGAACAACTTTCTCTGACTTTTCGTTTAAAGTTTTTTAACCACCGAAGGTTGACCATTTACTTTTCCATTGAGTCGAACTGTATCTAACTATCTCCAAAAGTCTGCTAAAGCCGACCGAAACAATAAAATCCCCTTTTCCAAACAAGATGTAAACCTGATTCTTCACTGGTTCTTTTATTCCGCAGACCAAGAGCAGCCGACGATTTCCATTTGTCCCGTCAATGCAGTTGGAACGAGCAGTCCCGGGGCGAATAATGGCAGTGTGTTTTGGATTGCACCAACAGCTAATGACAACGTTGGCGTCGTTTCGTTCGACTCCAACTACCAGCCAAATGACGTGTTACCAGTTGGCTCCCGGAAGGTTGTCTATACTGCTGTAGATGCCGCAGGCAATGTGGCAAGATGCGAATTTGACGCCATTGTGGCAGGTAAAAAAAAAGGCAGTTCAACAATGGAAGATGGTAGATATTTTCTATCAAGAGGCTTCACTGAGTAGACATTATTATTACACCTTATAAATATTCATGAGCAAATTGTAGCCTAACAATGGCCGATATTTTGCCTCATGTCCGATAAGTAGAATTGATACATGCTGCGGTGACATCTCAGTTGAGTGTCCATCTCACTGCTGTGCAGTAGGAGTTTTTCTGGTAGCACCAAAACTTGCCTCTGAAAACCTGCCTTATGTTCGTGCAGTTTGTGGCATGTAATCTTAACAGAGCCAGTCTGTTTTAGTGCTTGTCAGAGGCACTGAGCTCTGAAGTTCAGAAGTAAATCATGTGTTAACCTTGAATTTGTTATTTTGTCAATTTGCTCATAAAGAATTTTATGAGGTGCAGTGTAAAACAAATTCAGCGTACTTTATTGCCAGAAAGTTGTAGGTATTTGGCCCTCTTTGTAGGTCAGCTAGATCACCTCCCTCTGCTTCGCATCAGGAAGGAGCTGACCTGTACCTTCAGACCAGTCATTCCCACTTCTTCCTCTCCAACTATGCTTTACCCTACTTACCTATTGGACGGTTTTGGGTGGTTGGGTTAATGAAACATGTTTTAATCTTGAAGATCTCATAGTGTCCTAGTTGTCCATTAGTTTGCCAAATTTGCTCTTAATATTCTTCTTTTATCTCTTCGTCTGTAATTTATGCAGTCAATGTCACACTCATTGACTTGTGAGTGCAACCTTAATGGATTATAAAGAAGTTAGTTTGGGTGGACTGCAGCAGTCACAAAATAAATTGTATTGACTGCGATCATGAATTATTGGGTACCAAGTTCACGTATCTCCCTTTTCCTGATTTCCCAGATGTGGAGGATCCGGTCTTTACATTCTGCCCGGCTGATTTGGAGATAACAACGGGCGCAAATGGTTCTTACGTCATTCCAATGTGGGACATGCCAAACGTAACTGATAATGCAGGACCTCCGACGGTGACAAATGATTACAATGGTCAGCCATTGATGGTTGGCACGGTAACCACCATTACATACACAGCCGTGGATGCTTTCAATAACATGGACATCTGTATGTTTGATATAACGGTTGTTGGTGAGTGAAAGCCTCCCTTTTTTTCATGTTTTTTCTTGGAAGCTAAACTCCGAGAAAAAGAGAAGCAGATCCAATCAAGTTCAAGTGACATTGCCTGAAGTGTTGTATTCGAGTCCATCACAAGTCCCTGTAAGTCCCTCACAAGTCCTGTAAGTCCCTTACAAGTCCCTGTAAGTCCCTCACAAGTCCCTGTAAGTCCCTCACAAGTCCCTGTAAGTCCCTCACAAGTCCCTGTAAGTCCCTCACACGTCCCTGTAAGTCCCTTACAAGTCCATCAAAAGCCATTCAGTCTGAAGCCAATTCACAAGTTATTCAAATGAGCTGTGACAAAGCATTCTCTTGTATCAAGATGTATTTTTGCGTTGGGGAGATGTTAATTATATATAACGGGTTTGCCCTTACCCAACGTATATTTATAAGCACTGTATGCTCAGTGCTTGTCCGAGAGCTTGCGAAAAAAACCTCACAAGCTTACTCGGGTGGGACTCGAACCCACGACCTCCTGCTTACTAGTGCAGATGTCTTAACCACTCGACCACCGAGCTTGCCGGGGTCGGCTGGCCGGTCCGAGTCAAATGAAGCAGCGGGTACCGCGAACTATTATCAAGATGTATTTTTGCGTTGGGGAGATGTTAATTATATATAACGGGTTTGCCCTTACCCAACGTATATTTATAAGCACTGTATGCTCAGTGCTTGTCCGAGAGCTTGCGAAAAAAACCTCACAAGCTTACTCGGGTGGGACTCGAACCCACGACCTCCTGCTTACTAGTGCAGATGTCTTAACCACTCGACCACCGAGCTTGCCGGGGTCGGCTGGCCGGTCCGAGTCAAATGAAGCAGCGGGTACCGCGAACTATTATCAAGATGTATTTTTGCGTTGGGGAGATGTTAATTATATATAACGGGTTTGCCCTTACCCAACGTATATTTATAAGCACTGTATGCTCAGTGCTTGTCCGAGAGCTTGCGAAAAAAACCTCACAAGCTTACTCGGGTGGGACTCGAACCCACGACCTCCTGCTTACTAGTGCAGATGTCTTAACTAACATCTCCCCAACGCAAAAATACATCTTGATAATAGTTCGCGGTACCCGCTGCTTCATTTGACTCGGACCGGCCAGCCGACCCCGGCAAGCTCGGTGGTCGAGTGGTTAAGACATCTGCACTAGTAAGCAGGAGGTCGTGGGTTCGAGTCCCACCCGAGTAAGCTTGTGAGGTTTTTTTCGCAAGCTCTCGGACAAGCACTGAGCATACAGTGCTTATAAATATACGTTGGGTAAGGGCAAACCCGTTATATATAATTAACATCTCCCCAACGCAAAAATACATCTTGATAATAGTTCGCGGTACCCGCTGCTTCATTTGACTCGGACCGGCCAGCCGACCCCGGCAAGCTCGGTGGTCGAGTGGTTAAGACATCTGCACTAGTAAGCAGGAGGTCGTGGGTTCGAGTCCCACCCGAGTAAGCTTGTGAGGTTTTTTTCGCAAGCTCTCGGACAAGCACTGAGCATACAGTGCTTATAAATATACGTTGGGTAAGGGCAAACCCGTTATATATAACATTCTCTTGTAATTGTTCACCCTCATGCCAAAGACTGGCTTTGCGAAAGGACTTGTGACTGGACTTGTGACCGGACTTGTGAAGGGACTTGCGAAAGGACCTGTGATGGACTCGAATACAACACTGGTTGCCCGAAGCTTCTTGTACCGGGGTACCCAGTTTCGGGCACATAGGCTGTATACACAAAGCCGGGGAGCCCGAAATTGGACAAAAGAGCTGGGCCTTATAACAAAAGACCATACTTGGAAACAAAAGACCAAGCTGTTGGTTATTGTTTTGAAAGATTATACCACTGTTTGTGGCATTCAGTGCTCGCGAATTACCATCAGGGACAAAAGCACTCCAGTGATGAGCGATACAATACCGCTGCATTCTAATCTGGCCCCTATTGAAAAGACGCCAGCCGTGCACTGTGCCGGTTTCGGGAACAAAAGAAAATTACGTTACACTGCACAATCTGGGCTCTTTTTACAAGGCAGCTGGCCTGGCTGAAATACTCGGGTGTCAGTAGATGTTATCTGTCAGATTAGAGTAGCCACAAGACAGTCATTCATGTGGGTGTAAACGTCCAGTAAATAAAGTTGTGAATTTTCACAGAATTTTAAAAAAATGAAAAATTACCCGGCCCAGCAGAATCCACATCGATAAATGGGCCCAGCGTGAAGTGGTTAATCAGCACTGATGCTTGACTTGATTCTTCAAACTTTTAAAATGTAGCAGCAGTGTATAACCGTGAGTTTTCCAGAAGTAACTTGTGTCAAAGTGTAGTTACTGGGTCTGCTAGAGTTGCTGTAGAGGTATTGAAAACATTGTAAACTGAAATAGTCATTTTTAGAACTTGATGTGTAATTTTTTGTGTGAATGCATAGACGGAACAGCGCCAACCATCATGAATTGTCCTGATGACGTCACTGTCCCTAACACACCCAACTTGGCAACGGGCCAAGCCAATTGGACAGCGCCTGTCGCCGATGACAACGTAAGAGTAGTCAACTTCACATCTGACTTCAACTCTGGTGATGTGTTTGACATTGGAACAACTGAGGTTACCTATACTGCCACGGACAGTCTGGGGTTGACAGCTGTATGCCAGTTTAATGTCACCGTGGAGGGTGAGAAAATGTTGAATACCTTAAACAAGCAATAACTTAAAACATCTGAAGAGTTACGTGGTCTTAACTATTATATGATATCGGAGAGAATTGGAAGTCAGACTAATAGATTTTCTCGTTTTGGTATCAACCCTCCTTCCTGGACACAATTTCTACAACCTCCCTCCCTGCATATTTTGCTCCTCCCCATACATTCCTTCCCCCCTCCCCCCATCACCTCTTCGCACCACACAGATGTGGAACCGCCAGTCCTCACAAACTGTCCCAACACCCTAGGAGGCTCGACTTCACTGGGCAAACCTAATGCCACAGTGTTCTGGCCCAGTCCATCAGCATCTGATAACTCCATGAGGAGCGTGGCGTTGGATTCCAACTACCGGCCCAATGATGAATTCCCTATCGGTGTATCCATCGTCATCTACACTGCCACCGATCAGAGTGGCAATTCGGACAACTGTTCATTTGAAGTGACAGTTGTGGGTAGGTTTTTGGCATAACAGGAAGTCGGACAGTTTGCCGTGGAGATAGGTCTTCCTCTTGAGGCCTCACATTAATTAAACTCTCTGTAACATCGTACCTTTCCTTTGTCTCATCTTACAGCTTCATAGGAAATACAAGTGCATCTGTGTCTCCTTGAAAGTTCTGGGAATTTGTCCAGACATTCTTTTGTAACAAATCTTTGTACGTTTAGCTTTATTATCACCTTAAACCCTTCTATGCATAGATGCACTCTCAACACAGTTGTCCTATCAGTCAAAATCAGTAAAGTAACACGATATGTCTATGTACTGCACATGGGAAGTGGAAGGAATTTTTGTCTGTTTTTGACGGTTACAGCAAAAGGAGGGTTTAATCTGTTTGTTTCTGCTTGGTGTGGTTTCTTTCAATCCCAAGCTGTGTCATTTGTTCAGAGTTGTTTAATTCAACTTCTGTCTGCTTTCCTCGTAATTAATCACAGTGACAGGAGTGAGCAAAGTCTTTTATTTTGCATACCCCTCCCAGACATTGAGATACCCGTTTTCACCTTCTGCCCGGATGACATCACCTTGAACCTAGAGAATCTTGGAGACTTGTCTGTCGTCCCATCTTGGGACCTTCCTGTTGCCACGGACAACGCTGGCCCCCCTAATGTCACCTCTGACTACACGGGTGGGGCGTTTGATGTGAATACGACCACTTTGGTAACCTACACAGCGGTAGATTCGTCTGGTAACCCAGCGACGTGCAGCTTCAGCGTCACCATAGTGGGTGAGTCTTGCAGAAATCACTTGGACAGGTTTCAGTTGGTACAGCAAGCAGTGGTTTTTCTAGGCTTCATTCTCAATTGATTCGTGCTCTCAGCTTCCATCATAACTGAAAAGTTCTTGTCGTCCACTGTTTGGGTTTGAGGTTGGCCCCTTTTTTTTAAAATTAGGATTTAAAAATTTCTCTCTGCAGATGCTGTTGCCCCCAAGATTGCAGGCTGTCCTCCCAGCTTTGTTGTGAACACCACCCAAAACATGGCCACAGGTGTTGCCGACTGGACAGAACCATCGGCCTCAGACGACCAAGAAGTGGTCAGTTTTGTGGCCAGTCATACCCCACCATTGACACTCCCAGTCGGAGACATCGTTGTCAACTACACAGCAACTGACAACCAGGGCTTTGTGACAGTTTGTGAATTCACCATCATTGTGCAAGGTTTGTCTCTGGATTTGAGCTCCACTGCACTTGGCCACATATCCTACTTTCATTTGCCTGTTGCACTCGCCTCACATTAATGAATGGCACTTGAAATTATTTTGAGCACTGTTAACATCAGAGCATGCTGTTTGTCTTCACTTCTTAGATGCTGAAGCTCCACAGATCACCGGATGTCCCCTCACCACCGTCGCTACTCTAGCCATGGGGGCTTCTGTAGCTAATCCATTCTGGATTGCTCCAACCGCATCGGATAATGTTGGCTTGGTGTCATTTGAATCGACTGCCGAGCCCCGAGATCCGATGCCAGCTGGAAGGACCGAAGTGACGTACACAGCCACCGATGCTGCTGGGAACACGGAAACATGTACTTTCACTGTTGTGGTGTTAGGTAGGTGATTTGGAAATGACCAGCTTAATGCTGTGACCTTTGACATTTACATTGTACATATACTTGTAACTCATAGCACATTCCAGTCACTGATGTCTGTAGCATTTAGACAAGCTGCTACACACTTGTCGGCCTACTCAACTTAAATCACGCCACTCAATACAACAATTTTTTTTCCCCTGCTAGACAATGAGGCACCTGTCTTCACCTTCTGCCCGGCTTCCCTGGACTTTGCAACATCAACCAACGGCTCTTTCGCTGTCCCATCCTGGCCAGCACCTAATGCCACTGACAACACTGGGAACACGACGATCACTTCTGACTATAATGGTCAGCCTTTAGCGCTTGGAACTACGACTCTGATCACTTACACTGTGGAGGACAGATCGTTGAATTCTGATACCTGCATTTTCAATGTGACCATCATTGGTGAGTGAGGCAGTTTGTTACTTGTCGGAATCAGAAATGAAAAAGTGTGCAACATTTACCTCAAGAAAAAAGTGAGAAAGTCAACTTGATTGATTTTAACTTTAAAACCCTGTGGAATAGGACCATGTTTTGTATGCTCAAGCTTTTTACACAGACGGATTTTTCAAAATTCCTTGTCTGTTTTTCTCTCGACAGATGGAACTCCACCGTCTATCTCCAATTGCCCGGACAGTTTCACGGTGTCAACTGACCCCAGCCAGTCCAGTGGTCAAGCCAACTGGACAGAGCCTACAGCAGACGATAATGAGGAGTTGGTCAGTTTTTTGGCGGATGGAAATAGTGGAGACTTTTTCCCCCTGGGTGCAACATTAGTGACCTACGTAGCTACAGACCGCGCTGGCTTTACTGCTACGTGCAGCTTTAACGTCACTGTTGGAGGTAGTTCCTTAAATACCAAAGCTATCGTGAAAAATAAACATCAGTTTGATCCTTGCTTCCAAGGGTGTGTGAAGTTGTATTAGAACTGGAGGATTCAGGACTGACAAACAGCTGAATCCTCCAATTTCAGAGAGAAAAAAAAAGAATAGTCCGTTGGTCTTCAGTTAGCTGACCCAATTTTGACCTGTTTACCCGTAATCTTTGGCCTCCATAGATAACATCCAGCCACAAATTACTGGTTGTCCCGAGAACGTTGCACTGAATGCCACAGAAGATGTTGTCGTGGACTGGACACCTCCAACGGCCTCTGACAACGTTGGCGTGGTCAATTCTTCGTCTTCACACGTGCCAAATGACACGTTTGCCCTGGGTAGCCAGACAACCGTCCGATACCAATTTGAAGATGCCGCTGGCAATGTGGCAACTTGCTCGTTCCTCGTCACAATCTACAATGCAACGATTGGAGGTAACTGTCGTGGAATGGTTGACCATGTTGTCGAGAGTCTGTGTTGAAAGTGTTGCGGTTGGTAACATAGTCTGTTTTTTTTCCTTCTTCTAATCCAGACGATCTGCCGCCAATGTTTGTATCATGTCCATCGGATCAGGTCGTCCCCACTGAGGCAGGACTCTACAATGCCTCGGTCACATGGACGGTTCCCATGGCAACAGATCGAGAGAGCACTCCTACTGTCACAGGAATCAGGAACCCTGGTGATGTCTTCCCTGTTGGCAACATATCAGTCTCGTACACTGCCACTGATTCCTTGGGTCAGACTGACACGTGCATCTTTTTTGTAACAGTCCGAGGTACGAGAATGTTAATGTCCACCTTGTTGAACGAGTATCACATTGTCATTAACAGTATCCAGTGGTTTCCTTTCGGACTCCAGTTTTTCCACACTGTAGTGCACAACTTTCCTGTCGGTGGTTTGATGAATACTGAATGACAACAAGGCTATCTAAGCTTGGGGTCGGGCCCAAATCATCAAGCACAGCAGTTCAACAATGGACCAATTTTATACACAGGGATGTGCAACTTCAGTTCACGGCCGGTTCAATGCACATTATTGCCGATAAAGTGCCAAAAGAGACATTACATGAATGTGTATCACTGGATTACATAACACTGCCAACCGTAGCAGTGCAAGACAGTGTCTTTGATGAATGACAATGATGTCATGCACACCAAGCTGCAGTCAACATCACGTCTACTCCTTGCGGGAAGGAGTGCTTAAAGTCATATGTTATAAGATTGTATGTCCATGCCTTTGTATGTGTACAGTTGCATATCCATGTCTAGATGGTTCATAGTCCAACCATCACAGTCCATCTCACAGTTAAAAGACATACATCATCAAACCTTATCAGCCCACAGTCAGTGACATTCATCAAACCTTATCAACCCACAGTCAGTGACATTTGCTCTAGGGAGTGAGTTTCTTTTTAGTGCAGCTTAACTTTGCTGGAAAGCACCTGTGAAGAGGCTTTCAGAATTTCATTGATGGAGAGTTTATTATGTTTTTGGTAGATGAGGAGAGCCCAGAACTTATGAACTGCCCGCCAGATATCAACATGTTGCTGCCTCCGTCGCAGTCAGCAGTTGCCGCAACCTGGAATCCACCGACGGCTAAAGATAACTCAGGAGAGGTGAGTTTGCTTCATAAAAGGTGGCGAGGGCAAATTACTTACAAACATCAAAAGTGTTAGTGTGTGCACTGTTGACAATTTTCAGCTGGTACAGGGGTCTCAATTTCCGTGTCGTTTGCTTTTATTAGGCATCTCAATGTTCAGCTTCATTTTAGGTACTAGGCAATTATCATATTAATATAAGACTAATAGAATAATATCCCTATCCCTTTTCTTGACGGACTGAAAAGCATATATCCCTGATTGGATTTCTGTCTCAATTTGGTTGTGATTTTAGGCCAATGTATCTGCCAACTTCCAGTCTGGATCAACGTTTGGAGTCGGTCAAACTCCTGTCATTTTTACTGCAGTGGATGGAGCCGGCAACACGGACACATGTAATTTCACTGTCAATGTCACAGGTAAACCAACTGTAGTATTATTGAAATGTTCTATTTGATGTATTGAAGCTGGATGTTGAACATTGTTCAATATGCCAGGAAATTAAAACTGTAGATGTTGAGGAAGTAGACAAAATGTCCATTAATCCACTTTACATTGCTGCTTTCACAATGTATCATTGTCCTTCATGCCCACAGGTGACGCACCACCAGTCTTTACCACCTGTCCATCCAACATCGAAGTCAACACCACAGCACAGCTGGCCTATGCCACGGTCTCATGGATGGTACCAGAGGCAGTCGATGACGACAGTTCTCCCATCGTGATCGAGGCCAATGGTTACGTACCAGGCAGCCAATTTACTATGGGAACCTGGACAGTCCGTTACATTGCCACAGACTCCAGTCAACAAACAGCCACGTGTGAATTCAACATCACTGTCACAGGTACTCTTCTAATCTTTTAATGCTTCAGAAGCCCACTTCCTCGTCTGTTAAAACCCGTTTGGCCACCATTTAGTGTTAGTGTCCAATTCATGACCTGAATACAGGAAGCTGACTTCTCTATCATTCGCCACTGCTTCACTGTTTGACTTGTGGATGGAGTAGCTCTCTGCTTGTTAAGATTGGACGGTCATACAACAACACTCCTTTTTGTCTTCAGGATTTCTCAAGCTTCTCAGCTACTTGGACATTTTACTTTTTGGAACCCTAAAGTCCACTTGTGACACAGTTAAGGATGATTTTTTAACAGCAAGACATTTTGCAGAAGGCCTTTAACATGCTTCAGAGACTGTGGCTATCCACCACGTACTGCAATCCAAACGAAGTCCTCTGCAGACCAAGCTGTAATATTTTTTCCCCAATTTATCTGTAGATCGAGAAGCACCGGTAATTGAAGGCTGTCCTTCAGACATCACAGAGGTCACTCTGAACAATGCTCCATTCACGGTCACATGGGTTCCACCCGTAGCCACGGACAATTCTGGGGAATATTCCATTATGACTAATGATAACCACGCACCAGGAGAAATGTTGAATGTTGGAACATATGACGTCATCTACACAGTCACCGATCCCAGTGGAAACTCGCAAACTTGTGAATTCACCATTACTATCGAGAGTAAGTCAAATGAATTGCAAATTTTGGTTTGTTTGGTTAAAAGTGCATGCCTGCATTTTGCAATGCATTGCCGTCAATGTGTTGTTTTGTTCATGTAATGTCTCTATTCCTCAAGATGACACGAGAGATCAAAACGAAGAGCTGAATACTCTGTCTGCTGCCTGTTCAAAATTAATAATTGGCAAATTTTGCAAAGCCGTTGAAGTACTGTTGCGTTTACTCCTTAAAACAACCTGGCCTGCCAGGATGTCGCTCTGTCAGTGAGCTTTTTGAACTCGTATTGAAGATAACTCATAAGATGTCTCACTTTGGTGATAGGTCTGTCTTGAACCGAAACTCTTCATTTGTTTGAATTCAGATGATGCCCCTCCTGTGTTTACTGCCTGTCCACCAAGCACTACGGTGTCTACAGATCCTGGTCAGTCCTATGCTACAGTTAGTTTCTCCTTCCCTAGTCCCTCTGATGATCGCAGTAATCCATCTTTGGTCGGTAGCCATGCACCAGGGAGCCAGTTTGGCATTGGTAGCACGACGGTGACCTACACAGCCTACGACTCTGCTGGCCAATCGACAGACTGTGTCTTTGTCATCACTGTCGAAGGTAAAAAAATTGCGTGTCTGCTCAGACTGCAAGTTAAGGAGTCCAGTTCGATTTCAATGTGCCGTTCTAGTTTTATTTAGTTTTTTTCACACCTGGTCTTCATCTGGCATCAGCGTCGTGCACAGAAAAGAGTTTTCTATCTCGAAAAAGAGAGAGATGCGTTCCAAATGGTGAGGCAGCTGCAGCAGAGGTCACCATTTATGTATTGACAGCCTCACTGTTAAAATAAAGCAGGAAGCACTTTTGATGTGGAGAGTTAACCCTACCAGACAACAGAGGTTATCCAGCACAGCTAGTTCTGGTTGAATTTCTTTCACATTCAGTACTTTTGGGGCATTTTATTCCCAGATCGCGGGGACCCTGTCATCATGAACTGCCCATCTGGCCAAACTGTCTACATCTTGTCCACGAGCAACACAGCAGCTGTATACTGGACACTGCCAACAGCCAATGACACGAGCAATGTTACTTTGACTTCCAACAAGGATCCTGGCGATGCATTCAGTTCAGGATCTACCTTGGTCAGATACACAGCAACCGACTCAGCAGGCAATGCCGACACTTGCTCCTTCTCTGTCGTGGTGCTTGAAACACTCCGTAAGTTGACCATGTGATCTCATTCCTCATTTTCGACTCAATTTTACCTTCATTGTATTAAACTTGTGTGACCTTCGAGTTTCTGTTCACTTGCCACACAGTCTCTTTTGATATTAAATGAAACACTTTTCTTATTAATTGGCAGTTTCAAAATTCGTTTTTCTCTTGGTTCAGAAGAAAGTTTGATTGAACGTAGAATTTTTGCTAAAACTGGTTAAGTTTGTTTCAAATATGAAAATGATGTTTTTCTTGCTCTGTTTTTTTTTTCTGGAGAATTCCAGATAAATATAAAAACACTCAAAGAAGATGAGATCTGTAAATATTCATTAAAATAAATGTTCTTCTTGTCTGTTGCATTGCAGCAACCTATGAGACTGACGGTAGAGTAGAACTGGTCAGTATTGGTTCCATGCCCCGTCCGTTCTCTGAAAGTGACATTCAGACTAGACTACCTGCACTCAGAGATGATGTAAGTATGCCTCTTCTAGAAGGTATAGTGAGAATATTTGTGTGGCCCGTGAAAATGCCGTGAACTTCCAGAGCTTCTAGGGGAAGTTTCCCAAAGTAGTTTATCTCAATTCAGTTATATTTTTCCTCCCTCTCAGATGGACCGATTGTTCCGACAGAGCCCGGTCAGCAGTGAATTTGTTGGCATCATGCTGACAGGAAGCTCAGTCGGGGGTAGTAACCAGGCCATTGTTGAGTTTGATATCTTTTTCACCGGTACCCCGCCTCCTAATGACACTGAGATAGCGAGTGCATTCTACTCTGGCTTGAGACCGGTTCAGAATGAGTTTGACTCCGGAAATGAGATCTCACCTGGAACCTTCATGCTGAGTAAGTTCTGTAATTGCTGAATGAAATGACAAGTTGTACATTAGGTCTGGATCAAGAGGCAAAACTTAGTCTGCTTTGTGGCAAAACAGGACCTTCTTATCCTGAGAATCGCTCCAATAAGCTGATTGAAAACTAAATTGTGAGGTTTTTTATCTCAAATGTTGTTGTTTCACTAACACATTCAAATTTATAAACCCTACCCCTGAATAATTCAGTATTGTATCAAGTGATTTTGGCAAGTCCTTCACAAGCACCCTGCAGCTCTGGAGTGGTCAGGTGTCTCTGAGCCATGTGATGGCTGCCTGTTACTAAAACCTGACTGCAAACCCTGTGATTGCAGCAAGGGAGTGGTTTGTAATAGACTCCAATTTGGTGGCGAGCTTTGTACTGATTGGTGTCACCCATGCTCAGTGCTCGGATCATATGCCCACCTTACGGCAAGTGATGTCCCTCCGAGTTCGTCAACGGAGTCACGAGAGCCATGCAACTATTCTATGATGGACTTAATCATCTTGTTTGGAATCGGACAATTCCATCCGCAGTCATCAGCGCTTAGACCAGCCTTTATTTTGCTTTGATCAGGTTTGAGTAGCTGTCAAAATATCCCATGTGACAATGGAGGTAGCTGTGTTCCTGATGGTAACACCTTCATCTGTATGTGTACACAATTCTGGAAAGGAGACTACTGTGAAACAGGTACGTGTGCTGCAAACTTTAACGTCATACAAAGTAATGCGCAAACTTCAATTTCCATTTTAATTACCGCCACATTTATTTCCCTTGTATTTTGTATAAACTGTTGTATTTCAGGACTTGCTTGGGTTGGATTGGAATTGAAAGCGGTCCAAACATTTTGGAAAGAGATGATTAAAGTTGATTGTGAAAGAAGTTACTGTCAGCTTCTTTACCTGCAAATTCATAAATTTGAATGATTTTTGGTGTCAATCCCATATCTCAGATGTCAACGAGTGCGTGGAGAATGACCCTTGTCCTGCGGACCGTGTTTGCCTCAATCTCCAAGGGAGCTACTTGTGTGGATGTGCTCCTGGCTTCACTCTGGTCGGCGACTCTTGCATATGTAAGACATCGCAGATTGGTTTGATATGCGGTCATTTGAGGGCCTTCTTTCATTGCGTACTACAGATCAGATCCGTGGCTGGTTCCCACAGGAATACCACCTGTGGTCACAAACTGAGTCTGTTACAACACATCCTGTACACATGCGGCCTGCAAGTATTTTCAAAAATCAGCTTTACTTTCAGGTTTTTCATCGTAAAATGTTGGAAAAGAGGGCACAAAACTCAAAACTTTCCGGAAAAAGAAGTCGTTGACAAACTATGCATTCCAGACAATCAAAATTGCAATATTAATATAATTTTTCATCACAGCTGAATATTGAACTTTCAAATGCAAGTATGTGACGTGATTCATAGTTACTCCATTTTGTGGCTTGATGTACCTGTCCTTTGAAGAAATGTATCATTTCACAAAGTACTTTGTCAGCATTTGGTTTGCTCTTTGCGCGCTGCTGCCATTGGCAGGCAGAGCCTCGATTTGGCAGCTTTACACAATAAATATAGCCAGTTCAGTGATTCCCGTGTATGTTGCTTATGTCATTTTGCGCATGCTGCACTTAGTTTTTATACCAAAATTATTACCATACAATTGGACAAAACGATTCTGACGCAATTGTACAAGCTGCCAGTTTGAAGCTCTGCATGCCTGTTGTGACAGCGTGCAAAGAGCAAATGGCACTTTGGTACGATTCACCAACATTATCTACCACCAAGTGTGTTCACGTTGGAATCTTTCAGATATTTCTACTTCCTAAGATTTTCGTTTTGCTAATTTTTCAGCGGCATCAGAGTTCAGGGGCTCTTTTGCCATTACTCGTATTGGCAGCTCAGATGCTGTGTTTACCTTGGATCTTGAAGACCCAACATCAGAGCAGTACCAGAGAATAGCTGGTAATGTCACTCGTGTGGTAAGATGTTGCTTCATAATCTTGATTGACCTTGGCAGATCTTAAAGGGACAGTCCATCCATTGTCATTTGTACATAATGTTCCTTTGGGCAATAAAAGTAATATTTAATGGAGTTCCCCTAAACAAATCTGCTAAACTTTCAGTGTTCAGTAAATGCTGTCCGTTCTGAGAAAAGATTTTTCTAGGATTTTGATTTGAGATCAAAACTTGCTGAGTCATGTTTTGAATTCTGTCTGAATGCAGCTTCTGGACACATTCTCACACTCCGTCGAATCCCGCTTGAACATGTTTCTGATTGGCAATTTTCCAAAAATGCATCTTTAGATTCGTCTCTGGAAATGGTCTCGTTCATTGTTTTTTCAGAATGATAGTTTGCCAGAACGGAAGAATTTCACAATTTTTTACTTCCATAATCATCTTTTAACCAAGAATACTTTTGAACAATAATTTTGTCTGTCAATCTTTGGATAACTGCAATAATGGACTGTGCCTTGAAAGCCCTCTGTACTGAATGTAAACCCACCGGCACGTTCTTTATAGAAGTCCAGACAGATGCTATCTGGAGATATAAGCTATGATACTTCAACAGTTGGACCCCAGCTTGTGACTGACCAAACTCGGCCATTTCCCATACCCTATATAATTTCCATCTCAATTGTTCCTGCCTGATATATAACCCGACTTTTACCTGTAGCTGGACAGAATCTTTGAAGAGGAGAGTTCCTTCATCACATCCCGTGTCCTGGGGATGTCCAGTGGTAGCATTGAGATCCGTTATGTCCTTACCTTTGCGGAAGACACAGATATGAACGAGGCCATGGTTACCAGCCAGATGAGCAGCAGCATCTCAGCAGATGGACAGATTGGAGATAGTGTACTCTATATCAGACCCTCTTCATTGACTGTTGCAAGCCGTACGTATGCTCCTCTGACCATTTAATTGTCAAACTTGGATGTTTTTGTCATTGTCACGAAGTGAGATTAATTTGTTCAAGAGAAATAACTCTTATTCTATTTATGCATGAGAGCCAAACATATAAGATGACATGAGTGTGCGTTGACAGAAACAAATTGTTGATTTTATTTGGCCAGTGTTTCCATGTAGTATTTTTATTTAAATTAGATAGTTTCACGGGAAGAACAGACAAACCCCATTGGATAGCTCGACTCTTGCTTAAGTCCTTTCTCATGAGGTCACCAGGGTCACACAACAAAAGGATTGAGGGTGTTCCAGGCAGAAATTTGGTGGGGTTAAAAAAATTTTCGGGGTGTAAAGGGGACTTGCGTCGGAGAGTCCGAGGAGAGGGCACGTCTTGCCAGCCTCGATGATGTTGCTGTAATTGAGTCTGAAACTGCAAGCATCCAGCCAGTTGCTTTGAAGAACTTAATGATTGGAAGCTAGTGTATCGGTGAAGATAAACTCCTACCGATACGCAAGGCGGAAAAAAAACTACTCGAGACGCAAGATTTCCCACAAGAACCAGGTGTCTACGCAGCCTGGTTCTACTGTGGGTATTGGACTAGCAGTCCGATCCAAGGGCTGGCCAGAGACTCAAGGAACAACTCAAGACTCGCGGTCAACTCAAGACCGCTGTACGAGAGAGAGTCAGGCCGGTGCCCTGAAGGCTACTTTGCGGTGAGACAGCCCGAGGGTTCCTGGCCAAAACGTGAACCAGTCATCACTGCAGTGACAGAAAGGATCCTTTAGAATTTTACGTTCAATTTAAATTGCGCATCTACTGCATTCAAAACCCCAAAAGTCCCGGGCGTATTTTATATCGTGTCAGATCAACAAAATTGTAAATATATAACCCCACGGGGTTGGGGGTAACCAGGGATGTGACAGTCATAGTTAAAATTATTGTTCAGTAAAGTACGCAATACACATGGTAATCCTTGAATGGATGAGGGTTGAAGTCAGATCAAAATGTGAATAGGATCTGGCATCTTTAGACCTAGATTTGTATTTAAGTTATATCGTCTCTAGAGTTTTTTCACGTACTTTGGTAGATTTCCCTAGATTGCCAATGGCAAAAGGGGAGTCTGTTTACTAAACTGAAACATCTGTTGCAAACTGATTCTTTTGTTTTCTGTCACAGAGATTTGCCCGCCTGGTTTCTGTAAGAATGACGGCACCTGTTCACCAGATCCTGTCACTTATGAGAGCACCTGCACGTAAGTTGGCATGATTATGTTAAAAGGGATTGATGGGAAGGTAGGATGAGGCTATTCATTGAGTTCAGTTGGGAATGGGTTAGCTTGGGTATTGCACTGTGTTACTCACTTCAAAGTTGATTGCCTATTCAGGAGTTGAGGTATCCAACAATGTTTTTCTTGACTGAATTTTCTCTACAGATGTAAGAGCCCCTTCTCAGGTGAACGTTGTGAGATTACAGATGTCTGGTCCCCATTGGTCATCGCCATGGTAGCGGTTGCCGCGGTACTTTTGCTAGTCTTGGTCGGTCTGTTCATCTCCTGTTGTTGCTTCCTTCGCAAACGTCTGGACGAGGAGCCGAAGTACCCTGGCATCCATGGGGCCGAGCAGCATAAGTCCTTTGTCAAGCTGTCCCGCCCTGCACGGCAACGTCAACCATCTGCCGTTGAGCCACCACGCATTCCTAGAGGGCGCTTTGTCTCAACAAGCTTTGCTGAACACACATCTCATGTTGACCCCGGCAATGGCAGCTACCGCCAGGATGACGATGTAAGTTGACAAGCGGATTTGTACAGTCATCTCAATATTGCGGGTTTTGCAATTTAAGTGCAAGTGCTGCTGTGAATTGTACTATGCTGAATCAACATATACCAATGAGAGTAATCCACTCCTGACCTTCATGTATTAATCTTGTTCACAGACCTACATAATGACGTCATGCTTTGTTCACATATGCGTCTGCCTTTAGCACTGAGGTGGGACGTGATCCATCGATCCATTGAAATTATGTTTTATGTCAATTGACGTACAGTTTTGAGGTGTAGTTTTTCTAGTAGTAAATGTTTTAGAAATTTATGATTTGTTGCTATATTGCACATTGCATTATTTCATGAGGCAGTATCTATCAGAAGCAATTGGAGAAACTATCTCGTGTTGATAACTCCCATTTATTTTCTTGACAGAGCTCTGATCAGGGTGTCACCTCCTATGAGAACCAGGCATTTAGCATCCCTTACCTGCAGGTATTTCAAGTTTGGAGACTTTGGTGATAATTTTATCTTCCAGACTTGAGACATCAAGTTTGACATTCTGCTGAAATCCAGAGCATTTCTGCCGTAGATTTCCCTGGCCAAATGTTCACCCTATGAACAAAGTAATGGTTTAGCTTTAGTTTTGCAGCTAAGAAAGTTCACAAACTGTGAACAAGACCATTTACTGCCATTGTTGCTTCTGTCATAGGATGAGGTGCAGTCAGCTCGCAATCAGGGCTTGGCAAGACAACTACAGCAGGTAAAAATTCTAACAAAAGTTCATAATCTATTACTTCTTTCACTAAAAATTGAACAAGAAAAATACTTCATAACTTAATTTTTTCCTATCAACCCAAACTAACCAGTTATATTTGGTGTTTAATGAAAATTCTTCTACTTGGCAATTTTGGACTTTTTTAACATGAATTCATTCTAAGCTGTAATCAGATGTTGGGAAACTGAGTGTAACAGTCACTAATCATTGTTATGTTGAAAACGTGTGTCCTTTTGAAAATGTAACCACTCTGCCAAACCATTTCCTTGAATTGTTTTCAGAGGTGAGAATGAAGGATGTTAGGTTTTAACAGGAACGATGCAAAATCCCAGAAGTTTAATTCTAAGGAAATTGAAGACTACAAACCAAGTAGGCATTATGTATCAGGTGGGATTTGAACACGGGGCAGGAAACGGGCAAGCACATGATCTTTGGACCGACCTCTGACATCGTTACCCAATATTAATTCAAATTGGCCGCATTGTATGGCATTGGAATTATCAAGAGACTGGAATCTGTCCGAATCCAGATTGCAATGGACTGTAGGTCGTTGGATGGCAGGCCACCAGATCTAGCAACATTGGCCAACGATACACCATTGCCAGACTACGATGAAAACGATGAGGTTTTCCCAGTCCATGATCCATTCCCACACATGGATCATACTAGGGTGAGCAGTTGCCAGATTGTGTTGACTGATTTCAACTGGTTGGATGGGGGGTTATTGTAACGTTGCTGACGTAGGAGGAATTGTGGTAGATTCAGTAGATGACACGTTGACGTCATGGTACTGGAGTGTAAAATTCTATCAGAACAGAATTTTGAGGCTGTTGTGGTTTTAAAATGATTGTTTTCTTTCTGGGATATTGGACAACTAATTAAGCTAACATTTTAATCATTTAATTTGAGTTGTTAGACGTTGCAAGTGATGTCTTATTATTTGTTACATGTGGAAATATAACTCTGTAATTGAATTGATTGAATGTATAAACATCTACTAAAGTTACTAAAACTCCAAATTCATGACGAACGCTTAGTCTTTGTTGTTACTCCTATTGAAGTTTTCCCACCAAAACAATTTATTTCTCCAAACATTACCAATCAAAAAAGAGCACCAGTCGAGCTGAAAGAATTATCCAGTCCAAATATCATGAGATGGTTGTATGTGGAAACCAGTTCCTCATGACACGACTGATAAATGATCACAAGGAATGTTCTTTTATCCAGGATCACCTGCAAGTGCAGCGAGTGGGCTATGCCAACGACGTGGTGAGTTGACGGAGTGATATTTGAGTTGTCCTGATCATGATTGCTTCACATGTGCGTGCTGTTGCGGGGACCAAGTTGAAGCCTCAAGCCCCAGTGCTTACTTTTCTGTTGGACAATCACCTGTCTCAAACTTCCAGGGTGAAATCTGCGCAATAGTTGTTAAAGCCTCCCCAATAAGCCATCTGAAATGATTTGGTATTTCTCATCATGATAGTCAAGACCTGATCATAGTAATACTGTTGAAAATTGTAACAGTTCTAGTGCTGACCTTTCTTGAAAAAGAAAGATTTTTGCTAGGAATTGAGGATAGACAGACAAAGTGTCACTGTCTTGATCAGTAACAAGTCCCTTTCAAATTTTCAGTATTGAGTGATAAATTTAGATGCAAATGTTACTTTGATTCCCCTGTATATCTGAGAAATCCCATTTGGCAGACTGGTCCATAACAATTACTTTATTATGTTTGCAAATTTCCTCAGGCACCTGATTACCCACAGGCCTCTACCTTTATACGACCCTACATAGCAACGGGGCAAGAAGCCATGGTGAGTATAACTCAAAACATGAGCAAAGTGCGGTAAGATCATTTTTGGACACAGTTGACTGGTTTGTTTTTTGCATTGAAATATTCAGATCAATCAGATCAGCTCATTCGTCTGTTAAAAAGGTTACAAAAGAAAATTGGTTATTCCTTACGTTTGAGCGAAGTTCTCAGGTCTGAAATTGTTGACTTCTGGTTTTTGTCTTCAGGAGCACTATTACAACTCCCAGCAAAGACGTCTTGAGGATGACTACTTCTAGTTGGCGTGGAATTCACTTGAAATTTTGCGGCACAACTCTTAAGTATCCCACCGAACTCCGGTTACGGTAGCAGAAAAGTTGGGCAAGTACATGCAAAGCAGATTAAAATAATGGGAGCTCGCTGGAAAATGCTGCATGGTGGATTAGTGATAATTTATTTTGGCTGAATACGTACATGTGTTTTTATCAATAAAACCGTACTTGTCTTGAACACAGTATTACTTGGTGGTACTATTGAAAACTTGCCTTAGAAAATTGGGCGAGAATAGTCATCTTTGGGACCAATGTCAGTTTTGAAGATGGCCCTTACTTCCATGCATTAAGCTGTTATTTTACCAGTCTGAGCTGAATTCCAGAGTTCCCACCAATACATGACGATATAAGTGGTGTAGCTATGACCAGTGTTTTTTTAACTTAAGAGTTTAATCGACTTAAAATTGTATCCTGATGTCTTGACACTTTTTTGATTTTTCTTGTATCTGAATGTTTTAATGTTATTTGTGTACATGTATTTGTGTGTTTTAACAACCAGTACTCAATCCTAAGAAATTTTAGCAAGTCTTAAATTAAAAACAGTTACCAGTTGCATATACCTCCGCCATTTCTTTGTGGGTATTTGGTTTGTGCTGGTGTGATTTACTGGCATTGTTAGCCTGGAAAATTTTCTAACAACCACTGCCATGCAATACAAAGTCAGCAATCGTGCTAATCAATTTTAATTCTTTTTTCATGGTTTTGTTAGATTTGATAAGTCATCAGAAGCTTCCTATGTTTGCATTTCAGATGAAAATTGTGGTGTGTTAGAAAATATCTGCTTGGGTTAACACAGTACTAACGGTGTAAAAGAAGTTAAAAATATTTAATGGAGTAGGTACAATTTCTCTGTGTATGACATTTTCATTTTGGAGGAGTTTCATATTTGCTATAGTTTTTTTTTTCAATTTTATGGAAGCCAGTTATATAGTCCTTGATTCAGTCTTGTTAGTACTTAGTAGCGCTGTAGGACCTATATGTATATTTTTGAACTTTTTAAATTTTGTATGAATATCTTTATATTTTTAAACTGTTTTGTTGGTGCTGTACTCTTGTAGTGTTAGCCAACTTGAGACAAATTAATCTTTTAGATTTTAACAAATGATCCTACATTGTGTGTATTTCAGAATACTTTTTACTCTTATTTATTATTCAGTAATGACTGTCACAGTCCATTTTTTATTTAAACTGATCTTCAGTGAAGCAAGTTGATTTACTACATAATCTGCAGCGCTGGAAACATTGACTGAGAAGAAATGTTAACTTGTTTGCTTACGGAGTGAGAATTCCCTGCTCAGCAGCATTTTACAAGTGACTAATTGTTAAGTTACACCTTTTCTCTTTTTTTTTGCATAAACTGTGCATAAGAGACCAATGTATTGGCTTTTAAAGCGTGCCAACTGTGTCAGCCTGAAAAGCGACCATACACACAGCATTTTTTTTTAAAAGACTGCACGTACTAATACCTTTCCAAAGATGCCTCAGAGTATCTAAAGATGTCTCATTTGAGTACCCTTGTGTGGCAGCTACAACGTGTCCACATTGTATTTCCCATAATTCCAGTATTGTAAGCAATTTAAACCTTTTACTGCAGGAGAAGAAATAAAGCTATAACAAACCAGTTTGGGTGAGATGGCAATTTTTTTTCCAAAGAATCTGAACTGGTGCTCAGGATTTTATTTATTGATTTCTTTTTTATTACAGAGCCTTTTTCTCATGAATTATAAATTCCATGGTATACGCCTTAAAAAACATACAGTACCTCTTCAAATAAAACAATTTACAGTCCAGGCACTGGTACAAGTTAAGATCACGAGGAATGATGACTCGATGCTTATACATTAATAAGGTAATGCAATCATAACTGCTTTTGTTAGCAACTGCTGCAGACTTTGAGATGGTATACGTCAGCATGAGCTAGGATTTGAAATTTGCAAGTGGTTAATTTAGTCCATGATTTTACTGACTGATTGCATAAAACCCATACATCAGAATCGGCCTATGTGATAACAATGTACGACATTTGAAAGACAAAATGGACACATAAGGTCAAGCCATCCTGTCATGTTCTACTCATGTCGCACATTGAAGTTTGTTGCTGTGGAAAGGAGTGGGTCAAAGGTTACATGAATATGTAAAGTAGTTTCATTGCATCCCCTTCTTGAGAACAAAATATTAAGTTGAAACTGAGGGTTGATTTACAAGTAGACTCCTAGTAATCTGGAATATGATTTTGCTTCTGTGTCTACTCAATTTACGAGTAAACTAACACATCACCTATACAAGCATGTCGGTAATCCGTCATCCTTTACTTTTCTATCAGGTTGGTTTGTAAAAACTGAAAGTGCCAACTTCTGGTCCACGTTGAAACGCACACTTCCAGAAAACTTGTCAGCATGTTACTTGTATCTAACATGCATTGCACAGTGGCCAACTGCAACAACAGCAAGCCATGTTAAAAGCCTCAAAACATGAAACAGGTTATGCTGACATCAAATACAGTTCACAGACGTATAACTGGTGCACATTTATATTGAAATTATATAAAGATAAATTATCTATAAATGATCTATAATTTCAGTTTATTGTGGCAGTGCTAAATTCATGTTATACTGGCAGCAAAATTATACAGTTTATATTTTCGTTTTCATAATACATTCCTGTCATGACTCACTTGTCCCTGAGGTTGTATGCTGCCCTCAATTGTTGAATAAGCTCCAGCTTTTCTTGTTCTGGCAGGAATGCCGAGCGTGCTGAATTCATCGTCTGTCGAGGCATAAAAAAATCAGTCCTATAAGTTAGCTGTGCATTGAAACCCGTACAATAGTCTATTGTTCAACGTACTTCTTTTACTGTTTGAAAGAACAGAAGGGCTCCAAAACACCTCACAAATTTTACTTTCTTTTAAGCAAAAATTTCCAAAAATAATTTCTCTGACAAAACTCAGAAGGAACTTACAACTTGGACTGCTGCATCATCAGTCAGTCCAAAGTGTTTCTTGGCAATCTCAAACTCATCGTTGATGGTATTTTGAAAGACTAAGGGATCATCCGTGTTCAAAGAGAAGTTGATCTTGTCTTGAGTGAACCTATTCGGAGCAAAAACATTTGATGATTTTATGGAGTCCATGTAAGAAGCTGCGATTTTGGAAAAACTTTCATTGCGTGTAGTTAGAATTCAGACTGCTCACATATATATGAATGCAAGAGTCTCACCTGACACCAGGATGTTTGCTGAAGTCAGGGTCACATGACCCAGTGTAGACGCTGGATGTTGGGCAAACTTCAAGATGAACATCTGAGTCTTTGATCATCTAGAGAATTAAGAAAACAAAATGCGACACCTGTCAGGCAGGTATGTTTAGCACTCCTTGTTTATCCCAAGGACCAACCAAGTCAGGAATCAGCCTCTATCAATTCAGCTAATAATGTACAAGTCCCTCTCAGTCTCCACACATCCATGATGTGACGCACCTGTCACAGCCCTACCTGAAACAAGAAACTAATCAATTACCTGTGCCCATCCCTCACCCTGTGACATCCTCCAAGCACTCCCTGAAACCAACCTGATAAATGCTGTCATCTTGTAGTACATGGTATCCATGCCCAATTCTCTCGGCCTTGAGCAGCTCAATTGCTTCCTTGACATTACTGGCCGGGCCATCCTCTCCAGCATGTACGGTGCGATGAATGCCGCATCGCTCTGCCTCCTACAAAAATCAAGTACAACAGGCTAGGGTTCATCTCAGGAAGTCAAGGAGGAATTGGTGATGGTAAAGAAAATTCTAGAAGTATTCCCTCAGTTAAAGAGCAAGTTGCGTTGTTAGAGTTAACACTGACTGAAAGCAATATATGTACCTGAATTGAAAAGTACCTTGGTCTATTTCTAGTCTCGAGACCCTGAGATATTGGTCATCATACCTTCAGATGGAATGTCAAACCGTACTAATATAGGTCCAGGAATTGAGACACGGGAATGTCATGAGTGAGGTTTCTAAATTTCCAGTTACCCTGGCCCTAGTCTGGCTGATTTTATGTGAGGTTTGACCAAAATCCTTACTTGGAAAGCTCGGATAATCTCAGGATTCAGTGGAACATTTTCCTTGCCAACGATATCCATGCCCACGGCCATATGAGGGAATTCCTTGCAAAGTTGCAGACACTCAGTTGCCCATTCTGTAAACAAGTGGACAATATACCGAGTATTATATACACGGAAGTACAGATTTTTGAAAACCTTAAGTATGCATAAAATAGATATAAAAATTGTGATAGACCAAGTGGAAAGCACTTTACTGGAGTCTTCAGCTATCAGTCTCAGAAATTTTTCAATAAATTTTCGGTAGGAAATGGGGAAAATATGTTTTAATCAGATCCTACATGACGTGCATTTTATTTGTATTAAATTATAAATAACACAATGTGCATTTATAATAAGAAAAGTCAAACTCTTTTCCAAGTCACCTGGTTTTTCCTTGACCGCAGCAAGTATCAGTCGGACCTTGATGTTGAAGTCTCTTTGTCCGGCCTCTAGTCCCTCTATGACGGTTGCCATCACCTCCCGTGTCGAGAGCTGATTTTGAATGTTATCCTGATACCAACTGGTCTCTGCATTCAAGTTACCCAGCTGAGGAGGGCAGACGCGTGCTTCAAAGTAGACCACGCCCTCTCGGGCTTTATCTTCACACAGCTCATACGAGATACGCCGAAGTGCATCCTTATCGGCACTACAGTATTTGTTAACAAAGCAGCAAATTTGTCCACAAGGATGATGATAATGATGACTGGAGTAAGTTGTATACTTGAATACAGGCGATTCAAAATAGTGCGCCACCAAGAGTTTGCAACACATTGGCCAATCACAACGCACGAAATCTGTCGACCCTTTTTCCAAATGCGCACTGGGTTGACAGATTTCGCGCATTGTAATTGGCCAACGTGTTGCAAACTCCTGGAGGCGCACTATTGTGAAACGCCCGTATTAAAGCAAGCCACTTTACTGCAACTGAATGTCAGCATCATGGAGTTGATGGCTGCTATGGAAGTCATTTAGGTAAAGTAGGTAGTTAGGAATCATAACATGGCCAGCTTGTTACGAAGCAATTTTACAATCACCCTTTATTTTACTTCTTTTGAGACTGACAATCAGTGGTTAGTTGCATGTGCTGAACGAAGTCAACTTGTCTGCAATAAAAGAACCTAAACAGGCCAACTTATTACTTATGTTCCACAAAAAATCCCAGTGAGGGTTAAACCACAAACTTACAAACTTTGTGATAGGGCAAAGGAAAATGAATCTTACACAACTGTTGGCATGAAAATTCGGAATGTTTTCAGAAAACTGAAGAGGTCACCCCTTTCAAAGTTGCTGATGGTTTGAGCAAGTTCCTCTGGATTGGACCCCGGTACATCCACACCACGTTTCCTGCAGACATTTTGAGAAAGAACCGTCTTTGGTAGATACAGATCTAAAAATCTGAACTTAAAAACACCATCTGACTATTAAGAAAGATTTTTTTTCCCCTGTGCCAGCCTTATTCTTAATTTTAGAAATCCAAGATATATGTACCAAACCAAAGAGAACTTGAGAAAACACCGACTCACTTTGCAAGTTCCCAGACTGTGGACGGCCTCATAGCCCCAGCTAAATGTATGTGAAGTTCCACCTGAAATTTAACCATCAGTATTAGGCCTATTATCAGAAGGGTCTCACTTGCACTGCAGCCCTACACCCGACCCAAGGACATGGCAGAAGATCAGGAAGGACCCGCTGCATGCACCCCTGCCACGCCTTCCAAACTTCCACATTCAAAAGACATGACAGAGATTACATTACAAGATCTTTTTTTCAAGTAGTTTTGCCCTTGTTGGACCACGGAGGAAGGAATAGACTTACCTAATTATTCTCTCTGCATGGCCATCACCATGATCATGGTGTAACACAAATTTTAACCCCTCGCCTGTGCCCGGTGCCTGACCATGAAGACACACGGTAAGTACATGTACATGTAAGTGCACTGCAGTAAAGAATCCTAAAAACAGTTCCATCAAGCATGCATCAAGTACACAGACATCCAGTGATCCACATGACATGCCAAACACTCAAGCTCTCGTCTGGTGTGAAGTTAGTTACTAATTCCTCGTTTGACGTACGACATTCAATGTTGAACAAATACCTGTCTGATATTAAACACTGAACAAGTAACTGTTTGACATTCAGGATGCACATCCCTAAAAGGGATGGTGTGCCAAAGGCACAAAAAAACAAATTGTGCGATCTATATTTGACAATGAGGGCTTGTTTGACCCAGAAAAACACCACGCCCTTGGTTGCCAGGAGTCGTCGCTGAATACGGAGAACAATGACAGCAGATTCAATGTAATCTGCAGGTGGGGCATGGGGTTTGGGTATTTTGTTTCAATTTGAGTGTGGTGTGAACTCCACTGACAAGACTTTCATCAGTCATTTTGACGGTGGAAACTGCCTTTGCCATGGTTGAAAACGGAGGCAACGGGGTCACTTAGGTGTACGGAAGCACTTTGAAAAAAGGAAGATTTAGAGCCGGGACGCGGGATTGATGTATATTATTTTGATTGACTGAAATAGTTTTGATGAAATGGCAAGTATATAAAAACGAACCTGTACTTTTCCCCTGATAATTACACTGCCATAAAAAAAAAATTGCCAACATTTCAGGGCTTATTTGACCTGTTGCCCTTGGTTTCCTCCGTGGGATAGAGTTGTTTGTGTATACATAATTCATTGTCATTGTGAAATAGCACGTACAATGTAAATTGGGTACATGTGGGTGGATCACGGGTGTGAGTGTCCACTTAAAATTAAAGCTGAAATTTCAGGTAGCAAAAAGTGGAAATGCAAAAATTCCCATACTGTCGTACAGACCAGGTGTAGGCATACAAAAAAGGTGAAATTCAGGGTCAACATCTAAACAAAAAAAAGCGGAAATCAGCTAAAAAGCTGAATTCTCACATACCTGGTGGATGTAGGCCTCCAGGGTGGTGGAGTGTGGTTTTTTTCTCCCTTTTGCACTCCATCGCTTTTATGGACGATTTTGTGCATCCTGCAAGTGTTCTGAATGTCAAATGGTTCCTCCTTCCTCCGTGGTTAAACTGATCCGAAACGCGTCCTAAACTGTGCTTTGCTGGGGCAACCTGATAGATATCGGGATACAGATAGGTCTACGTACCTTGGGAGCTTGTTTGCGATCACCCTCCATTTTTCTAAAAACAGGCACTGCATGAGAGGATAAGCCTGCAATAAAGCATAATCAAACTTCAAAGCAAAGTTACTGTTTCGCAGCTGCTTGCTCTCTGTGGCTGGATGAGGCTGCGAGGCTGCGGTTAATTTTGTGTACAAATCTTCCCCCTCTGCTGCGATGAGGGCGCTGTTTAACATGCGGTTGTGGCAGCTGCTAGAAATGAATAAAAATGTTGCACATCTTGAAAATGCCCCAATCTCGGTCTCCTGTGGCCAGTCCCAAGGGCCGATCCCAGCAGACTGCTAAGTTTACGTGTACGCGCGCAATTTTTGGTCGGAGCATGGATTGGTGTTCCCGCAGCCTGCGTAATGCTCGGTAATGTTTCTTTCAGTGCTCCACTTCGTCTCACCCATTCAGAAACAGCCCCATCCCAAAATTTTGTTAATTTAGTGAATAGATAATTTTGATCCTCCCTTAATATATCCAATTATCAACTTGTCCTTGGTGTTTTTTTTATTTAAGGTGTTCAAGTTGTCAAGAACATGAATTCAAATTTGTGGTTTTCAGTTATACAAAATTTGTGAGCTTTTTAGGAACTTCATTGGAATGTTATCTGTCCATTTCACCTTTTAAAATAATTGAGGTGGTGTTAGTGGATCATAACTGAAATTGTAACGTGTTGGTTATTTCATAACTTTGTTTTGATGTTTTAACTGTTGTAATTTTCAACGTAATTTGGCCTTTGGCCACGAAAAATCTAAAATAAACACGCACCAAACAAAAGTACACACTAGCGATTTTTGGTCCTACGTACAATACCTGCGATACCTTCTTGGGAGATTCCAGCGTCATTGCGGACAGGAGACAGCGCGTTGCTAATGGATAATAATGCGTTTGATATGCAATTAGTTACTTGTTTAATACCGCATGAATGAGATACGGTCAACTTAATTCGTTGAATTGAAAGCAAGTTTTTCAGTACAACATGGAGCCAAATTCTACACTTCAGGACCAGCTCAGCTTAGTTTGTCACCAGTTCCAGTCGCGGACGGATCGGGGGGGGGCAAACCCCTCCCCTCCCCTCTCGGACACTACAAATAAAGAAAATAATACATGTAGAAAAACAGAAAAGTTAAAAGATGAATATTCGAGTAACATCAATCAAGATTATTATTTCTGAGCGCATAAATAACAATTTAATGTATTATCTAAGTGTACTTTGAGACATTCAAGAAAAATCTAATAGGCCTGACCTCCGGAAAAATTTTTACATCCGCCGCTGATGAGTTCCGTGACCAAGATTTTAAACCTTCAATTGAGATACATCCATAATAGTTGGGACCACTTGATTTTTCCTGGCAGACAGTGAGCCACACACCGTCACCGATGACTTTGTCAGACTTGGATTGGATACAGTAACAAATAATTTAAAACACAAAAATACTACAAACAAGATTTGCACATCACACAAAAATTAGGTAAAACCAGGGATAGCCCATTCTGCAACTTATTTCCAATGGAGTCTCTGCTATTGCACTAAAGCAGATACAAAATTTGATGGAAAAAACAACCAAAACAAAGACAAACAAAAGATGACAACAGTGACTGCAACAGCAACAACAACAACAACAAGCAGAAAAACGACAACGATTTTTGAGAATCGTGACTTGACTTCAGTCGCTATTTCTGAGAATCGTGACTTGACTTGTACATGCAATTAGTTTTTAACTTGTGACTTGACTTGGGTTTGCACATTATGACTTGTTTCCAACGCAAGTCAGACAACTACTCATCGCGAGGCAGTTTTAAATTAGGGCCATCAACTAATAAGTCTTACGTACTTGAAAAAAATAGTGTGAGACTTCATTCACATAGCTCGTGACTTCTACTTCTGTCTTGTCTGCCCAAGGCCACGTCTGAAGCACTTGGCTGTTGCTTGAAATCACACATCGCACGACTTGCCTTGAACAAATTTGGACAAACAGACTTGTGACTTGCTTGTGTTTGGTCCAAACTGGCCTGTGACTTGACTTGGACTTGCAAATTGACTTGCTACCATCTCTGCCACACGCTGCTTTTCAGTATAGGGACCTGCTTAGTTTGTCTCTCGAGCAATTCAAGCGCACGCATAACTAGAAGGTGTAGTAAAAGGGACGGAGTAGAAGTCGTTTATTTCGCTTGACTCCACCCATTTTTGGTTGTACTTACAACCAATGAAAATACTAAAAATGAATTTTCTAAGATGATCGCACCACAGATGCACCCTAACAAGTGTCCCAACCATAGTTGGGATTTCCCAATTACATGTATGGTGTCTCAGTTGTTCAAATGAATTATCGGGAATTAAGAAAAATTGTCACTAATACCATCTAAAATGTTACTAAATTTTTGATGGTATTTTTAAATCATGTACGTCTAATTGATTATTTGTATTTTTATGATTTATACTGTGAAAATGTTATTCCACACAGACGTGACTCCTACATCACGGCGGTCATTCGGCGCAGTTTACTGCACCCACACCGCGAAAATTACATGCTCCGATCCATTCAGACAAACGGAGTGATCAATGTTCTGTAGGCTTTCCATGGAGGGATTTCTGAACTCCGCCGATAAAATTCTGGTGTCTTTTTTTTCTTTTAGATGACGCAGGGGTCGGATTTCATTATTTTCATACGGACTTAGTTCTGGAGAAATTGAGACCATTTCACAACTTAAGGTAGCCTATATGAGAGACGTGAGTTTTTTTCGTCCATGAAAGAAGGTAAGTTAAAGCAACTGTCATTTCGACTTCTGGTTACTCATCAATACATCAAGTTGATAGTTTTCCCAAGTTCACAACAAAAGGCCACGACAGAGAAATGAATGGACCTGTGCAACTGGCACTGGCTGACCACTTTAACATGACAAGGAACCACTAGAGAACATGAACCCCTATGGGTTGTTCAATAGTTTATTTCATCTTTAAAAGCCTTTCCACTTTTACGGATTAAAACAATATAATATATCTGGTATAACTTAAGATACATGGTACATGCAGTCAACAAATAAACTTTTCCAATCAAGTCACTATTAACTTGTTTAATATGGGCTAATGTAATATGTTTGTACATAGGATGCCTCAATCTTATTAGCCATTATAATTACTTTTGTACCCGCCAGGCTGCCACAGTATGCACATCATCAGTGTGAACTGGGATTTAAGACCTATTCTGAAGATTTCAGTGACTAGACCATGTTGTCATAAAATCATGTGACCAAGTCAACGGACCAAATATTACAATGAACACCTACAACTTTGTCTATAAAGTTTAAATGTAATTTTAGAATTTTAACTGAAATCCTTACACGAAGAGGCTCTGAAATTGGTCTTACAAATCATTTGGTCTAAAAAACTACCTTGTAGCTTCTCAGTGTACATGCTTGCAAAGGTGTCCCTGTGAAAACTAATTAAAGAATATCGTACTTTTTAATCCTGTTCCTGAGACAAGGCAATATCTAAAACCTGAGTACATTCCAAACTTGAGCTTGTTGCCCAAAGTATGAATACAGATATGTAATCATTTGTTTATATACAGCTCCTTAATGATATATCCATTTTGCTTAGACACACGTTATAATAAAAATGTATACAAATCTCAAGTGCTTATAAAAACCCGTTCATAAGTAGATAAAAACACATGATCATAAATATCAATGTATTTAAGGTACATATACTATTTTTCATATACTAAGGGGAATTTTGGAACTCTGATATTGACAGGGTCCTGCACCTAAAGGACAACGAAATTCGATGACGTTTCCATGACCGAATTATGAAAATCCATGACTCAATAATGTGATTTCTTGGACTATTTAGACTTCTAAAGTTGCGAATACAACCGTTCCCGTATTTTATGCACTTATTTATGCTAAAAGAAATCACAAACAGCATTTGAAAAATTCCCTGACTTTTCCATAACTTTAGTCATTTAAAAAAAATTTCCTGACTTTTCCAGGCCTGGAAAACAAAAACAAATTGCCATGACTTTTCCAGGCCGCGGGAACCCTGATTGACACAATAGTGAGCCCTTCTCTTTTTAGCCACAATTTGTACTGAGAAGTATTGCATAACTTGCCATAACATTAATGAGAAATTGTAAGAGTACATGTGTGACAGGAATTTTGTTTCAGTTTTACGGGCAGAAATATACTCCAAAAACCTGTGCTAGACACCAGCTCTATGGCTTTGCACAGTATACAGCTCTAGCTATGCAGAGTGTGTGCAAGTTTTAAAGACAGGCAACTTTTTCCAAGGCAAATTTTTGTTAGAGGCCTTGGGCTGGTGGGTGCTTCCATAAGGCAGATGGGGGCAAGTTTTATCTCATCGACCATTTGGGTCCAGGACATGTGGTATGGTCGTACGACTGGTTATCATTAGCCAATTTCATTTATCATTACAGAGGGAACCATTCACCTGAAAATAACTGGACGAGATGTCAATGACCATGTATGCTGCGAGAATTGCAGTCAATGGTAAAATGTACGTAATGATGAGATTTTAAAAACAATTGACCGACTAGAGTCATTTGAGTGTAACAGAATTGCACATGTGCATTGTTAAAAAGCAATTACCTACTGGTCGAACTATAGTTCACACCCGAACTTGTCCTAGAGTGCATAGATTTTTATAGTCTCTTAATCAAAATTAGCTCCCTGACTTTTTTACTTTGATAAAAAATGCTTTGAGGTAATGACTCACTAATCCTTGAGGTTGTATGCTGCCCTCAATTGTTGGATAAGCTCCACCTTTTCTTGTTCTGGCAGGAATGCTGAGCGTGCTGCATTCATGGTCTGTCAAGGCACAAGTAAGTAGTGGCATTAGTTACCTTTAAAGTAACAGCCGATTGTTCAAATCACTCAATCACTTTAATCACTGGCATGGACAAGAGGGGTGCCAAAACACCTCAGAAATTTCACTTCTATCTGTCCCTATCTGACATAAAAAGGCTTCAAAAATAAAACAACTGATAGATGTCTCTGATGGAGTATTCTTAATAGTTTGATACTTTGAGAAACTAAGAAATACTTGGTCAACACAGTTTGCTTGTTTTCAAGATGTATTTTAGCATTGGGGAGATGTTAATTTATATAACAGGTTTTTGCCCTTACCAAACGTAATTAACTTGACTCGGACTGGCCAGCCGACCCCGGCAAGCTCGGTGGTTGAGTGGTTAAGACATCTGCACTAGTAAGCAGGAGGTCGTGGGTTCGAGTCCCACCCGAGTAAGCTTGTGAAGTTTTTTGCAAGCTCTTGGACAAGCACTGAGCATACAGTGCTTATTAATATATATTGGGTAAGGGCGAAACCCGTTAACAGTTTGCCTGTGATGTAAATATGAGAATATTTTCTACTTTGTACACTAACTGTACTTACAACTTGGACAGCTGCGTCATCAGTCAGTCCAAAGTGTTTCTTGGCAATCTCAAACTCATCGTTGATGGTGTTTCGAAAGACTAAGGGATCATCCGTGTTCAGAGAGAAGTTGATCTTATCTTTAGTGAACCTAACACCAGAATGCAAAAGATCTGGGTACTTAACAAGTTGATGATTCATTCATTTTGAAAACCTGTACCCAGCCAAAAAGGTTGGTCTTAGATAACTTGAGATTGTTCAACTTGTATTTACATAACCTCACCTGACTCCAGGATGTTTGCCAAAGTCAGGGTCACATGACCCAGTGTAGACACTGGACGTTGGGCACACTTCAAGATGAATGTCCAGGTGTTTGACCATCTGGGGATGAAATGGAAATTGACTTCATGTCTTTCACAGTAATGAATCCCATCAGTTACAAGAGCCACACCTATCACTGCCCACCAGCCACCCTAAGCACCCATCCCTCAGCCTCCGGACCCAAATCAAGTACTCCCTGAGACCAACCTGATAAATGCTGTCATCTTGTAGTACGTGGTATCCATGCCCAATTCTTTCGGCCTTGAGCAGCTCAATTGCTTCCTTGACATTACTGGCCGGGCCATCCTCTCCAGCATGTACGGTGCGATGAATGCCGCATTGTTCTGCCTCCTACAAAAAAAAAAGAAATACAACAGGTTATGGATTCATCTCAGCAAGCCAAGGAGGAACACTGACAATTTCATCTTCTGGCTGGCCTGGCTGTGTTATTTGAATGAGGCTTGTTTGAAATCCTTACTTGGAAAGCTTTGATTATCTCAGGATGAAGCGTGATATTTTCCTTCCCTCCAATATCCATGGCAACGGCAATGGGGCTGAATTCCTTACAAAGTTGCAGACATTCAGTTGCCCATTCTGAAAACAAGTGGACAATTAAAAACATGTCTGAAAAACATCAACCAGCTTGAAATATACAAAAAACCTTCAGGGCAATGTTTTTAACTAATTTGAAAAGGGCTTTTTCCTCGATCTGGGGGAATGTATTACAAAGATCTTGTACAGTGTTCATGCTGTTTGTGAATGACACAGTTGTTAAGATAAAGAGAAATGTCCAACTCTTTTCCAACCCACCTGGCTTTTCCTTGGTTGTGGTGAGAATCAGTCGTGCCTTGATGTTGAAGTCCCTCTGTCCAGCCTCTAGTCCCTCCACAACACCTGCCATCACCTCCCGACTGGAAAGCTGGTCCTTGACTGTATCCTGATACCAACTCATCATTTCTGCATTACCCAAAAGAGGTGGACACAAGCGAGCTTCAAAGTAGACCACGCCCTCCCTGGCTTTGTCTTCACAAAGCTCGTAGGCAACACGCCGGAGTGAATCTTTGTCAGCCCTAAAATTTAATAAGGAAAAAACAATTAACACATTTCTGCAGCTCCCGAGAATGATGATCTGTATACATGAGCAGATGAGAAATCCTAACTGTCTCCCTGAGTTAAAGCAAGAAATGGTGTTGTACTGTGCCTTGGCTCATGGGAGAGTAGTTATGGATAGCATGATACTTAATAGTTAATTAAGGGTAAAAAAATCCCTGTTCATCATGCTTACAAAGCTGTCTTGATATTGCTCTTTGCTCCTGTGAGAGTTGGAGCTCAACGGCAGGAGCAATTGGATAACAAAAAAAGCTCAACATATTCTCAAAGAAAGAAATGTGAACTGTCAAATTCTTAGACAAAAGTTCCTTGAAATGGGCCAATGAGGGTATTTTTGACAGGACAGAGAGGAAAACTCACACAATACTTGGCATGAAAATTCGAAATGTTTTCAGAAAACTGAAGAGGTCACCCCTTTCGAAGTTGCTGATGGTTTGAGCAAGTTCCTCTGGATTGGACCCTGGTACATCCACACCACGTTTTCTACAGGAAATGTTACAAAAAACTATAAAGCAAAAACATAAATCAGGGAATATATTCTGTAAAATAAGGCCTCGTGTCTTCTGGGCTTTGTGATATTTACAGTAAACAAAAACGTACGTTTGACTCACTTTGCAAGTTCCCAGACCGTGGATGGCCTCAGTGCACCATCTAAATGAATGTGAAGTTCCACCTAGGACAATAAAAACAACATCTGATAAGGTAACCCATGAGGCAGTTTCCGATGAGCCTTTAGCATGTTTAGGGTATGGGGTTTATATCTTCTGATGGGGTTTCTACTACGAGCCTCAAAAGAACTTCCGTCTTTATGAACAGCATTTCCAAACAAATTACTATAACATTCACCAGAAAATGAACCAAACTTCCAAAATTTATCCAACATTCTTGACAAATGGGGTCCTCAAATAATCATTCTTAAAATTAATCCATTCCTAATCGTGCTAATTACAAAGTCTTTGCTTTTAATAAATAGGACGAATCACAGTTAGAGTGTGGTATTTGATCATCATTAGTCATAATGGCAATCTCAGACAATTACCACTACTAGTTATAAATCTTGCGCGGTTGCTAAATATGGGGAAAAAACCATGGAGGAAGGAGGGGACAAAACCAAAACATGTCATGTACTGTACTACCATGGAGAAAGGAAAACAGACTGTTTTCCTTCCTCCATGGTACTACTACTGATGTTAGTCCAGAGTACAGCTACGCACAACCCACCTCTGCCACGCCCATACAAAGAACCAATCAACTTAGGCAAAGAGTACCCCTATGGGCGCTCGCGACGAACCCCATAGAGTTAGTGATTAAGACAAGCTTATCGTTCCCCGATTAAGCCACATCCTGACGAACATGATACAGTCACTGATATATACATGAACAAGATCCACACGCATACAAACCCTTGGGGCCAGTTTGCGATCACCAGCACCCTCCATTTTCAATTTGAGCAGTACAAATTAAAATACGGTTTTCAAAGGTAGTCGATAATCAGCCTGCGTTTACAGAAGTTGTTTACCACCACTGCTAATATGTTAAAATAATATTATATAACGGCAAGGTACGTCCGTACCCTGTCGGTCACCGCCGTGCGCCGTCGCATTAATTGTTATGCTCCTTCACGCTGCTTGTCTTTTTTACATAGCGCCCTCTGTATGTTGAATTGAAAAAAAGCCTCTTCCGCGCTGAGAGCTAGAGTGGGGTGGAAGTGACTAAGATTATATTTAGGGCCAGAATAATATTGAAAAAGTTTCGTTTCATTCTATCATTCTAACAGCATTCATCAGCAGGGGGCTAATCATCAAGATGTCGAGTCAACAGAGAGTGCAAACGTATCTTGACAAACATCGAATTAGTGCTCTTTTTGAGGTAGGTTTTTTCAGGACAGACAAACATGACAAAAACAGACAAATGACCAAATTGATTGAATTCGAAACGTCATCTCTGTTTCGTATAATTTTTTCTGATTGTTAATTGACCGTTAAGGAGGACCTTAGTTTTCAAAATGGAGCTAAAACTGATAAACTGTTGACTTACCTAAGCAACGTTAGATGACGATAACACTTTCCTACATGTACCTAGTATGATAATTAATGCCCTGCCTCCTGAACCCACCGACTATCTCAGTATCCGACGATGGAGGTACGGTACGATTGTAGGAAGAACACGCTGAACACCGACAGACTCAACTCTTGTCATGCTTGTCTAAACAGTCTATTCTATGATTCTATTAACAGATCACAATTTTTTAAACGATAAATTTATCTTATCTGAAATCGATTTTCCTGTGACTGCTCCATACCTGAATGCAATTTCATAACTGGGTGGTTTACACTGCAGTAATTAGTTACTAGCCTTGTAAGTATGTACAATCTTTTATTTATTTGTGTAAATTAATTTAATTCATAGCTTGATTTTTGTTTTAATATTTTTATTTTTTGTATGTTTACAGCATAAATTCTTTACACTGGTCCTGTCTGTACAATCTCTTATTTATTTATTTTTTATATGCACTTGTATAATAAATCTTAGCTGGATTTTATCTCTGGTTATGGTTTGTATACATGTGTACATGCAGTACTACCAGGAGAGTCACTTGACAGTGATTAAGTTTGCTGTTGGAAACCCATTGGGGGTGGTCCTGTATTTGTAACTGTCTTTGTATTTTCTGTTTGTCCATTATGGTTTGGTTGTCCCGGGGAATAACAAATGAAATGAAATGCACTACTGGATTGATAATTTTGTGGAAAGACACGAACAAAAGAGAGTAGGGGTTTTGATTTTTGAAGTGTTTAACTAAGGGTAGACCCTATACGCCGTTGATACTGGGCCCTGACTTGTCATGTACTCATATATATGTGTAACCAACTGGTTCCTGAAAAGTTCCATTCAGAAGCCAATCTCCAGTGAACCACCTTTTTAAAAAAAAAAACAAAACAGAGCTGTCCACAAAGTACACCTTACCCATTTCAAAGAAAAGTGTTATATAAGCAGGCTCGATACTAGTAATAGACGGTAAAATGTTTATCAACATAATCATTTTTTAATGTCAGCTTCAAACGCTGACACCTGAATTGAATGTTGACAAACAAGGTTGAAGAAAAACATAGCTTTCGTTTGTCATGTTTTTAATAGCACATGACAACCAGTGTTGTAGTTAAGACCACTTAAGACCTTCACAAGACTGGCACAGGACCAGCACAAGACCTCCAGTCTGAATTCAAGTCACTAGCTACGTGTACTCAAATGAACTGCAACAAAAGCATTCCTTTGTCATTGTTCACCCTGTTACTTGTGACTGGTCGTGTGAATGGTCTTGTGTCTTGTCTTGTGATGGTCTCGTGTCTTGTCTTGTGATGGTCTTGTGTCTTGTCGTGTGACGGTCTTGTGTCTTGTCTTGTGATGGTCTTGTGTCTTGTCTTGTAACGGTCTTGTGTCTTGTCTTGTGATGGTCTTGTGTCTTGTCTTGTGATGGTCTTGTGTCTTGTCTTGTGATGGTCTTGACTTGTATACAACACTGATAACAACAGGTGAACAAATTGTTTATTTAATGTTTACTTTTCACCTTTCTAACATTGCAAAGGTAATGGTGGTTGTAACGCAGAATTACCACTTGCTAGCAGTACTTGGTGGGAGATGATAAAGTAAATCTAATAATTTTGTCTTAAACTGTATACCAGGATCTGATGGCGAGGTTGATCAAGCATCTTCCTAATGATCCCGTCCCATACCTCATAAAAGTTCTGCAGCGCTTTGACGAAAAGACGCCCAAACCGGTATGTCATGGTCAGTTACATGTAAATACATGTACATGTACACCGAGTGATTGTTGGAGGACTAAATCATTAAAGTCAAAGTGTGTTTACATCAAAGGTCACCTGAGATATTGTCTGTGGTCAGGTGGACATTGCAAATAGATACATGTACTAAATTTTTGTGTATTGGACATTTTATTCCAATAATTTAGATAACTTCAATTTTCCACTGCGATTAGCATGTTTCTGAATACTTCTAAATTTTTAGTCACGGCTGGTACTTTTAATTTGATACTGTTTGGTTTTTTTTCACAAGCAGCCTGATTTGTCATCTTCTTTGCCGACGACGAAGAAACCTGTTGATTCAGGAACAAAGAGTAAAACTACGTCTGGCTGGACTTCGGCTTGTAAGTTTCAGGACATTAGTTTCTTCAAAACTAAGCTTTTTCCAATCTTGTAAGTTTTACTCTAAAACTTAAGTTATATTGTTTAATGACTCCAATTCTAAGGGTACCATTGTTTATCTTCATCAGATCAGAAGGTTCAGAAATAATCTTCAGCAATATATCAGTTGAAACATATATATTTTGATGACATTAACCTGTCTGGCTAGAGAGGCTTGAGTGTTTGTGAAACAATACTGACAAGTTCTTGCTCGTTTTTGAATCCTTGATGTTGATCCAACTGTGTGAATTTCACAATACTAGCTGAGCCTGGTAAGTAGGAGTGTGTATACTCATTGCACTAGCCTTCAAATCATGATTGTCTTAGCACAAATGCAATGCCTCCACATATGTGTGTACATGTACCAAAAATGTGCAGTGTAATGTGGAGGTATTTGCATGTTCAGTCGTCCTCTTTAACCCCTTCTCGGCGGGAATTTCTTTCCGAAAGCCGACTCCAAGAATTCCAGCCTCGCTTGGCCACGAAGGCCACCTGCCAAACCCCAAATTCTCGGTTTGTGGCCCAGCGTGCTCTGCACGCTTTGAATTACACGGTGAAAAGGCTGATTGTTCGGTGGCGTGCAGCTCTACTCACGCTTCCACATTCTCTTTGGCTCTTTTCAAAGTGGGGACTATTGTGAAGCTGGTGATTATGATGCAAATTCGGTCTTTTCATTTCTGGGCTACACACAAAGACCAATTACCATATATACACAAGAGCCAGGGTCTGCCTTGTTTCACCGTGTTCGCTCGAGCGTGGGCTGAGAATAATAGCTGAAAAGCGGGCTGAGGATTTCAATTTTTACGGCGTGTTTTAACGCGTCCCGGCGTGAAGGGGTTAACACGTTTAAATGTAATCTTGACTTTCCCTTTTTCCTGAGCTAATGTGGTTGTGTGTTTGAGATTAATCCAGTAGCACCCTGCTCATTCCATTTGATAGATTTCCTGTCGTGCAGTTTAAGGTCATCTGATTGTGTTATTGAACGTTTCACCGTGTCTTTGTTCTTAGATGCATGTTCGCCCATAGCTGTAGTAAACAGACATTGTGTTTTTCTCATTAGTGTGTCATTTCCCGTCAGTGTAGATTGTGCACAAATCAGAAGAACTGCATTTTACTGGAGAGTCTTGTCAAGTTTCAGTGCCAAAGCTCATTACACTTACACCTATCATGTTTCCGCATCTTAGCTGGGGAGTTGAGATTGGTTGATACTAAATGCAAATATACAAATATATTTGTATTGACAAATATAAAAATGAACGGAGTTTATTTGAGTAGATGTGTGTTCAACTTTTGCAAATTCTCAGCATAACCATTTCATTTGACATCACGATTTTACATTTGTGTTCGTGTTCCCAGCAAATATAAATTGATGTGGAAAAATTGGACGAATCAAAAGTTCCCTGTGTAGCATGGAAATGCTTGCTTGGTCCATTGTCTTGACTTTAGGGCGATTCCAGCACTTGCTGGAACAGCATTGTGTTAAAAAAACTCAGAGTGAGGATTTTTTGGTGTTTTTTTCCAACACAATTTGCAGTGAGGTTTTTTTGGTCATTTTATTTCAACATAATTTGCAGTGTTTTTTCAGTGGTTTAGGATTGTTGACCCTGTGGTTGCACCTTCATACTTAGACACATGGCTACAGAAATTATCTCATTGAATAAAATGAAACTGCAATGCTCAGGACCTAGGCTGGTTTACAGTGTAGTGCTTTGACACATTGTAACCAAAAAGCTAGAGTTGAATGCTCATAGAGGCCAAAATCATTCCATGAAAAACTTGCCAGGTAAATGTACTCCTGCTCTTTTCTTGAAGGACTCATCATAGCACTAGATGTTGTTGTTGTTTGGTGTATGATTGTTATGCCATCACACTTAGGACACAAACAGTACTTGGTTAGCGTTACATACATGTCTGTCCAAGGTGCTGTTTGTTTTACTTCACCGTGTTCCTGTGTATTGTTTATACACGTAGTCTTAACTTACTCATCTGACAATGCTTGTAGTTGCCCTATTTACTTCCAAGATATTTTATGAGCAATGTTTCTGCAGCTGCAAGACCTAATTTGTGTTGTAGTTAGGGGAAGAGCAACACTGACCCAGTTTGTGGAAACAATGGTCAGCTAGGGGGAGGGGGTTGAATGAGGGTAGGCGGGGCCACTCAGGATTAAATTGTCATTTTCTTTTCATCTTGCCTTCATTTATCACAGCCATGGCAGGGATTGGTGAATATAAGGGGTATTATTAGGGCGGGGCAATCGGGGATTGGGTGGGGTTCATCGTCATCTTCTGTTTCCATCTTACTCTCATGATATCACAGCCCTTACTGGGATGGGTGAGGATAGGGGATATGATCGGCCTTGGATCAATAACATGAAGAAGCTTAGATCGAAAGCAGAGGAACTAGAACCACAAGGTAAGACATGCTGGTCATTGTCTGTTTGTCAGTCCTGCTGTTTGATTGTTGTCGTTATATTGCTAACTTTCTGTAGTCTATCACTTTATACAACATGCATGTACATGTATATACATACTCTTGATAATCCCCCCCCCTCTGCAGAATAAACAGAAGTAGGAAGACTGGTCTCCCAAAAACGACTGGCCACTCAGTGTATGGGCTAAAGATGCACGTACATTTCAGTGTGTTTCTGTCATCAAAAGCAGAAGTAATCAATGAAAATATTTTCATTCTAGCAGAGGCACACTATTTTTGTGGATGCAAGCTCCCAACATAATAGTTTATGGAGAGATTCTCTTCATGTCAGAAGTAACCCCCCCCCCAAATCTTGATTTTTTGGACCCAATCATGGCTGCTAGATCTAAGGGATCCTTGACATTAAAGTTTGTTCTGGTCATGCTGGATCACATTGAGATATTCCTGCTTCATCAAGCAGTCATTTGTTTGCCTCGCTCAGTTTTATTCCTTTTTTTAGCTTACGGGATGTGTTCCACAGAACTGTCCCATCTGATGCCTCTTGCTGCCTGTGTTTGTAGGACATGTGTGATTCTGCTGTATGCTTTGTTTGCTGGAAGGACTGGTTGGCTTTCCAGCCAGGTGTTTGCCCGTTTCATACATGTTAGATTCACTGCTCGCTTGCCAAACAGTATCAGCAAGACATGACTTCTTTGCTGGATGCTGGTTTTATTCTTTTTGTTGATTGGCTTTATTTGTTGCATTGTCTATTGGGCCATATGGTTTATGCAGATGCCAAATTTTTCATTAAATATGGTTTATTGGGTATTTTCTTTTGACAGGAATTCTTAGCGGGGAGAGCTAGAGTTAATTGTGAATGTCAAAATAACCGTGACATTTATTTTTTTATTCTTTTTTTTCTTTTAGCGAAGTAGACAATTATGTCTGGTCACGTTGTCACAATAATGCAGGTGGCTAACGAGATGTACTTTCAATTGCATTTGGTGATTTAGTTCGTGATCAAGTGTAGCAGCTCAGCAGCTAATGAGTTCAAGTTGTTGTAATTGTCATGCACTGCTTCATTAACAAGGATTAACATATTCCATGGTACTGTAGTCTTTACCTTGGTTGCATGCCTTCATTAGTTTGCATAACAGTCATGGGACAGTGTGCACTCTGATACACATCTGCGCATAATGATCGTTCTGTACTAATGCAAAATGCTTCACTAATCTAAATCTCTGATTTTTCTCCATTTCTTCTTTTCTGAAATGCTTTTCTCTATCTCCTGATTATGTTGTTACATTTCTTTGGCTTTGCCTCTGCCTTGTTTGCATTTATGCTATGCTCTACTACCCCAGTGTTTGTTTATCATCATGTTTGTTTCTGTATCTCCCACCATTTTGCTATCCGAAGCCCGGAATATGTTGGCTGTTTTCCCCTTGACTCCCCAGACACCTGTTGCCCGTCCCTCTTGTTAGTCCCACCCCCCAGTTCTCTCTTATTTTCTTTTTTTGGCTGTTCTTTGCTGCTTGTTACTGTGTGATCCCCACTCATAGTTCGTAGGTCCAAGAAGTTGGATTCCAGCGGCAAGAAACGCACACCAACCTCTGAGGCAGATGTGGAGCACATCTTCAAGAAGGAGCAGGAGAAGGCTAAGAGTGTCACATTCCAGTCAGGTGATGACGGGAGTGGATCTGGTTGTTGATATGAGGTGGACTTGTTGATGGGTTAGCTGACATTCGCTGACCTCAGTGTGTAGACACTGGAAAGTCTCATAAAGAAAGCAGTTTTTAATTACAGAATGTGGAGAGATGCCCAAGGATGTTGTGTCCAGTCTGATGAAGATTTATCTTGGGCTCTCAATTTTATAGTGTTTTAGGGAGTTAGGTCAACCTCGAAGTCTGCCCAAATTTTGGAAATTTTTTAGGCCATTGCCATCTGCATTGATATCATAAAACTCAAATGCTAAGACCAGAGACCTTAGAAGCTCAAGAGCTAGAGTAGCCACACCTGTCTTACAAAATGAGACCTTTATTTAATCTCTAACCTAAGCCTTAGCTTGTGTGAATCACGACATCAAAAGTGGAGAGTTCCGGACTGTTAATATTAACACTGTTATTGTTAGTAGGTGCCAAGCAGTGGGCAACATCACAAGATGATGATTCTCCCCCAGCACCAAGACGCAGTGGGCCAATGGCAGCAGAAGAGAGAGAGGCAGAGTTGTTGCAGGAAGAAATGTCCACTGCAAAGCTGCAGAAGAAATACAGTAAGACTGAGCCGCAACAGAGGGCCACACCATCAAGCAAGGAATTGTAAGAACTAATGTATTGAAAGTTTTCTCATTAGTTTAATTGGAAGTCTTCGAGTCTCATGCTTACTGAAGTACGAAAAACGTAGCCCTCTTAAATGTTTGGCCTTGCTACATTTATTCACTTTTCCTGTAGCTGCATGCTTTACCACACTTGGTTTCCCATATGACAGGAATTCTTCAAGTGTTATTGTTTTTTAAAGAATACTTTTGAAATCTGAATTTGGTGTTCAAGGGTTTACAGTTTCAGCATTTGTTTTGTCAGGAAAGAGCTTCGCCAGAAGCCAGCGGAGAAAGCCAAGAAGCACAAGAAGGAACTGGCTGAAATGGCTGCCGCACAACGGAAGGTAGAGACTCTGGGTTACTTAGACAGCGGAGAGGAGCCAACCGACCCAGACCAGGCAGGCTATGAAGAGGCTACCGACCTGTTGGGTAGGATCCATGGGACTTGGGTTGAATTTCAATTACGTGAATTTGATTTGAGGTTATCACCTTTACTCAGTGAGGCAGATAATTTAAACTGGATGGTTAGGATTATTTTATCGAGTTTGGTTGTAAGGACTGCATGTAAGTGAAATTCAGGTGAATCGTATTTGTAGGTTAACACTGAGACAAATTTTTGTTGTTAACAGAGGACGCGGATGACTTAGCTTTTGAAGGGGTGACTAATGCTAAGTCATCAGGACGCAAAGTCAGCAAGGTAAGGCTGTACAATCCAGTTTTAGTATCTTTGATGTTCACACAAAAATATCTGAGAAGTTTTTACAGGTATGGCACAATTACATTTTGGCTGGAACATGCTTGGGTTTGGAAAAGTTTCCTCAGATGAACAGCTTCATGTGCTTAACAATGCAACAAAGTTGTCCCCTAGTGTTAAAATGGCTTTTTTGGTGGCTTAATTTAACCGCCTGCTGCCGGGTGCCATCGGAAATGCAGTGTCTAAAACCGGGCGATTTTTTATATCTTCGTTCTTCAAAAATCTTTAAAAAATTCACATCTTTTTATCTTGAACGCCTAAACCCCATCGAGTGACTGTCTGGTGGCTACTCTAATCTGACAGACAACATCTATTGATGCCTGAGTATTTCAGCCAGGCCTGCCGCCTTGTAAAAAAAGCCCAGATTGTGTGGTGTTACATAAGTTTCTTTTGTTCCTGAAACTGGCATAGTGTGCTGCTGGCATCTTTTCACTACGGGCCAGATTAGCGTGCAGCAGTATTGTGTCGCTCGTCGCTGGAGCGCTTTTGTCCCCGGTGAAATCCGCTCGCACTAAATGCCACAAACAGTGGTATAATCTTTCAAAACAATGACTGATTTCTACTATTGACAACTGAAAAAAATGTTGGCAATTTCCAGCAGCTCGGGCTTTTGTTCCGAGAACGGTCTTTTGTTACAAGGCCCAGCTCTTTTGTCCGATTTCGGATATCCCGGCTATGTGTACAAGCCCAAGGTACCTGAAACCGGAGTCATCGGCAGCAAGTCGTTAACTACAATTTTAAATTGAAACAAGGTTATACTGTTTCTTGGACCATGCATAATTCAGTGGCTAGGTTTACGGTCGGTATGAAGGGGCATGTTTTCTTTATGGTCACCCACATTCTTATGTTACTCTCACTATCTTAAACCCCTGATTTTTACAACTTGTTTTGTATGCTGACTGTTTGTTCGTATATGCAAACTCACTGGCTTTTCCAGGTTTCCTCGCGTTTTCTTGGAGCACTTATGGTGGGTCCGCTGCTCTTGTCTTGACAATTTGGCGCTGTTTCATATATAGTCATTTTTGTGACCCTGTCTGCATGTTTATCGGTTGATGTTTATACTTTTTCATGGGCAGAGGGAGTAACGATCATGTAGAAAAATACCGTCAACAAGCGTTTCTTTTGTACCCCAAATGCGTCTGTCAAGTACCTCATCATGAGTCTTCTTTTGTCGAGTATTTGTAAGCAGATGTGTGCGACTCAGACTGACAGATCTTTGTGTCCTTGGTGTTTGTGTTTTTGTGCGTAATTGTCGATCCACCTACAGATGCTATTATCTGCATTGTCATGGATACCTTTGTTGTGGATGTCTTTGTTTGTCTGATAACCTAGGATATACCTGGGTGATAAGCCTGACTGAGTTTAACGACTTTTCTTCTTTATTTCCCGTCTAGTTCACTGTGGTTTATTTTGTGCATGCCCCATTTTCCCAGACAGTACTGCATGGTATTATCTGTGGTGATGGAACTTCAAATATTTCCTTGTAAATTCTATGTCCCTTTTTTATGTTCTATCCAAGTGTTCAACAGATTCAAATGAGTTGGGATGACCATTTACACGACACACTTAAACAGTCATAAGACCCTTCCCGGCATGTATTGAGATTTCTGCATGTTTTAATTCACGTTTTCTCTCCTCATTGTTATGTTAATTGGTATCTTGCTCTGTTGTGTAAACTTTCTCATTTTATCAAGTAAGATCATTATTGTTTTATTTTACTGCAGTCAATGAGACGGCGTGCCCCACCGCCGGAACCGGAAGTCAAAGTGGCAATCTGCAGTAAATGTGCAAGGTGAATGCTAGTTTGATCAAATTGCTGGACTTGCAACCACTTGTTCTCGCGTGAAGCCATTCACAAATTGGAAGATCTCCAACTGTGGGCTTGGTAGCTCAGTAGTGCGATCACTAGAATGATGACGTGGATGGCTGCCAGTGGTTCAGACCCTTCTCCATTCATTGTCTTTGTTCAAACAGTCTTCTTGTTTGTTCCATTTTTGTAGCTAAGTTTTGATGGCTTTGCCGCTTGAAATGGGTGACTTGTGAATGCACTTTACGACCATTGTGTTTGGCAGGCTTGTCAGTAGCAATGATGCCAGCACTGCAGGTGGTGATGCCTTGGGCAAGTACGGTGCCTATGAGAGTATCAGTGATGTCACGTCGGGAGAGTATGGTGGAGCATTCAGTGCACCTGTCACTAGTGATGATGACTTTGAGAGTGCATCTGAAGTTGTTGGACCGGTGAGAATGTTTATCTTTATATCATTAAGAAGGGTTTCAGTTTCAATTCATAAGAAATGCTATCTTAGAAATGTTTGAAAAGTGATACAATATTTGCAGTCAACTGTATTGTGTGTAGTTTTGACTCACTCTTTTGAATTATTTGTGAAGGTAACTGTGTCATTAGATTTAAATTTGAATATCATTGTTTCTCTGTTCCACTTCAGCGACGTCCTGTTTGGGTGGAGCCTAACAGTAAGTCAACAGTTCTTCATTGGATTACAGGCCAAATGTCAATCGGCCATTTGCAAGTTAAATTTGAATAAAATCTGGTACACTGAGTTCTTTAAATACATGTGAACATAACAACTTGAATTCTCCGTACTAAAACCACTGTTGCTATACCTTGTGATTCGGGGCAATCATTTGCTTAGTTACATAAGAGACGCCTTGCAACAATACACTGTTCTCAGTGGATAAGAACGGCACTAAGGAATCAGTCCATTCCAGACATGGTGGTCGCTATGCAAAAGCTTGCCCCGAATCAAGAGGTATAGCAACAGTGTCTTTAGTCAGGGGAATTCAAATTGTTCCATTTCTGTGCAATCAGATAACATAGTATACCAGATTTTATTCAAATTTAAGTCGTAAGTGGCTTATTTCTCTCTGCTGCTTATCTCTGGTTTTCAAACTGAATTTACTAAGCACATAACCTTGTCGATAACATTTCTTGCTTAGCTTGGTGACAATGAATACAGGCCATTCACAATGCAGTGTGCCACCAAGAGGTTGTCATGGAGAGGCTTTCCGTCGTGCATTATGAGATAAAAAGTTGACAAAGTCTCATTGGCTAACTGCACTGTGTGCAGGAAACTTCAATTTTCCCAAGTGTTTGTTTATTTTGGCAAAAAATTCGAAATTACTTATTGCGAATGGGTGTTAGGTAGTCAAAATGATGGTTCAGAGAATGACTCATTCAATCAAATATCCCCAAGTGTACCAAATTTTGCTCAATCGGGGCAGTGAGTCAACCGTAAACTTGAAAAGTGGCCTGTCTGAGGCAAACTCTTGGTGGCACACTGTAGTGTGAATTGCCCATATGGTCATCGAGCCATCTAACTCAGTAAGCTGGATGGCCCAAGTGTTACACATATGCAGTAGTAAGCAGAAGGTTGAAGTTTGATTCCCTTGTAGCAACAAAGTGTACAGTGCCTCTAAAGGTCACGTTCAAGCATTAATGTAAGTATCAAATTAAACCATGATTGATACTTTTCCCTCATCAGGTGGAGCTGCAACTACTCGACCTGGTAGCTCAGCACTCAAAAGCTCTATGGTTCATGAGTAAGTTGGTTTAGTCTATCATTAAATTGAAAAGCTGGGGCCTAGCAGACTCTGATCTTTGTGTATGCATTGAAGTTCAGATGTGCAAACACGTCCTGATAGAGTGCAACATGATGGGACCTCCTTGCCCACTCACAATCCCCAACTGGTGACTTACCTCTGTCAATTTTTTATGCTGTAGATGACGTACGAAATAATAATGAATTGAATAAACGTTTCGCCAAAATCCAATTTCTCCATTCTAGAAAGTTGACAGCATGTCTGATTTTCTCGTCTCCCTGTTTTGTGGTTGCATTAACTCCGTTCTGTTGATGACTTCCTTGAGTCTGTACCAAGCCATGAGAATTTCTTTCCTGTGTTGTTTCTAACAGCAGTAGCAGGGAGTTATTTGGCAGTTCTAGTCAGGAAGCAGGCGACGGCAGTGGCACCTACAGAGCTGGATCATCCCTGGTTGGACAGGCGTGGGAGGCCAAGACTTTTCGCTCACAGACTGATGTAAGTAGCTTGGCGCCCTCTGCCGTACCGTTTTGGAATCATCCCGGTCACATAATAACCCAAATGTTATCCCAATCCCCAAGGACCAGTCAGGTACCGCATTATGTCCCAAGGTGATGTCAAGTCAGTTTTAATGTAGTGTTAATAAATGGTCACCAGTAGGTTTTCTGCAAGTAACACACAGGTGAAGACCTTGAGTGAAATGCCTTTGTTATCCTTGCAGGTATCGTCTCGTCAGGTGCGTCATTCAGATGCTCTCTTGGATAAAGGCAGATCATGGCAGCAGCTGTCATCAGATGACGACTAGAGAAGGAAACTCATGTTGATTGGATCTGTAAAGATGGGGAATGCCTTGACATTGCATCAGGGAGGAACTGAAAATGGCCCCATCGCTTTGACAAAGATGGTCACAGTCTCTCTCTACTCTGTGTGTCGTGTCCGTGCAATGTAGATATTTAGAGTAATTTTTAATTCAACACAGGTTATTATTGGGAAAACACTTGTGAAATACATGTATAATTGTCTTCAGCATTTGCAGCATTTTTTTGAAATGTTTTGAGAACAATATCTATCTTTGCAAATTTGGTAAAGTGTGTTTGTCTCTGACACATCCATTTTTTATTGAAGTTTTTCTGTGTATTTTATGTGTAGAGCCAGCGGTTAAAAAAATCAGATTTAAGCAGCTTCCGCACAAGAAAGAAATGTACAAAGTACAGGTCATTTTTTTATCACAAACTTGAAGTTTTCCTTTATGACTTTTTTTCTGAGTAAATGTAACTTGGTGTAAGTTTTGTGCACCTGTTATTGAGAAGTTTAGAAGAGGAATGTGAATTATTCTTTTCCAGTTGGCTGTGTCACAACCTTAGTCTTCTCGTGTGTTTAACGTGATGTTAAAATAAAGTACATTTTGATCTTGAATTTAATTGTTACAAAATATTTCAGGATTTGATCCTACAATTCCTGAAGAAATGGTGTCATGTTAAATTTCACCTGATAAACCACTATGCTTCAGACGGATATATGCATGTCTGTTTATTAAAAGTACATGAATTTAAAAAATTTTGAATTTACCTTGTCTTACCATATAATAAATGCTGTCTGCGATACGTGAATAATTGTCGTGAGCATATTTATTTATGATTCTGAAAATGTGGTGTGGATTTTCAAATGATTTGGCCAATGCCGAAAAGGCTTTGGGGTTAATTTCTAGTTGTTCAGCTCTGGAAAATAAATGATCAGCTTCAGAAAACAAATAATAACCTTTTCGTGGTAATGTATTGTAAGTTTTGGAGCCCAAGGAAAAATTGTTTCACCTCTAGCGCCCTCTGTCGGGGCCCGTTTTTATAGGGCGCCCTCTTTTGTTTGATGGCGCCATTTTACGGGCGCAGATTTTCGAACTGCGGATTCTGAGCCAAATTTACTCACGAAATCTCATCAGATGACATGACAACAGTGAAACTGATACCTACGGCGAGTATAATCAACGAAAAGTGACTCAAAGGTTATTTCTGATCATGGCTCGGACAAATCAGGCCCAGCGACAGACTGGTGGAGGAAAGCGAAGAAAGGGTCTGACTCCAAAGAGGAGAGAACCCAATCGACCGCGTCCACCGTCACCTCGACCTGTCGTGTCACCCAACAGTTTACCGTCCAGCGGTCCACAGAGTAGGCAACCAACGCCTGGTGGGGGAATGTTTAACGTACCGCCTCGTGTCCCAGGCACTGGTATGTAGAAGAGTGTTAACGTTACATGCATCCTGCCTCCAGTTGTCCACTTTTTTTCATCATTTCAATAAAAATTGTAGAAATGCTGAACATGCTGAACTACATCATGACATGACGTGAGGCTCATGAATTTTTTGTCTATTTTGTTTTTCAAGTGATCTTGGAGAGGATGTCATAAGGAACATTTTGATATAAGTTTTGATTACATATGTTGGACTCAGCTTACGTGTGTACATGGTGTGTAATGCAGGGCAAACTGTCGGGTTTTTTTTTGTACATAAAATGAACGTGGATTTTGACAGAAAAGCTTAAAATTCATATGTTTGTTCTTTTTCATGCCTTGTTTCAATGAATTAAATGCTGCCTTTGCTTGAAATTTCAAAAATTTGGAAATTGGAAATTAATTAGAGGAGCTAGGGCTTAGAACCTGCGGAAAAAGACCAAGTTTAATGACAATTTGCTATTGAGGAAAATGAGTTCGCAAACAAACAGCACCCTCACTCATTTTTGTCCCTAGCTGAACATGCTGAAAAGACATGAATCTGGGACTGAGAAAAATGCCTAACTTTCGGTAAGAGTTCCACATAAGGGCATCATAAAAATACATGTAATGTGGTATCAGCCACCAGGAAGTGATAACATGATCTAAAACAAATCAAAATCTCATCTGTTTCTCTCTCTCTCTCTCAGCCTCGACTGGAAGTCTCTATTCATGCTTTATATTCTATGTTCATGCTGTTGATATCTATGCATACTTTGTGTTTCTGGCATGCTAAACTTTTTCAATTTTTGTCTAGTGAGCAAGACTCGGCCTAGACCTGTCTTGCTGACATGTATTTGTTCTACAGTAGGTAGGCCAATAGATTCTGTTTCTTCCAATGTTTGTTTGTTATTATGATGTTTCAGTTCTGTAAAAATTTATGCTCCCACAGAACTTCGCAGGAGGCACAGATTTCGACCAGGAACCAAAGCCTTGCTTGAGATTCGCCGTTACCAGAAGTCGACCAATCTACTCATTGCTAAACTTCCATTTGCACGAGTGGTAAGCAATTTGGAGTCCGAGATAGGGACTGCTTTGTAGGGTACTTGTATTCTTGCTGCATTCAAGGAAACCAAGTATGGATTACAAATGATATATGTATATTTCTTTCTTGGTTTGTGTACGTGTAGGTTCGTGAAGTGGCTAGTATATTTTCTCATCATGATTTGATGTGGCAGGCAGCGGCCATCATGGCTCTACAAGAGGTAAAAAAATGAATCAAGATGTTCTTTAAAGTGAAGCTGCAATGGATTTTTCTTAGACACAATTTTTCAGCAACTTTATTCTCTTCTTCAATGTATGAAACTCTTCTTCATTTTTTTGGTTAAATGTATTGAAAAGTGCACTTTTACAATAATTGAAATTATCGACATATTTCTAGACAACTGAGGGAGCCATTGCTGTGATGTCATCCAGCAAAGACATACATGTAGTTCAGTGCATTGGTTTTATGTTCAAATTGTCAGCCCAGAATATACTGGTGCTTTCTAATTGCTGTGCACATAAACACAAGGAATCAGTAAGAAGAGAAAATTTAGTACAGCAAAAATCTACAAAAAGGCAGGGCCTCTTTGTGTACAAAACAATGTAACATTGAGGCTTGCTTCCCGGAATGGCATCACAGGGTTTACTTGTGAATATGAAGATGCTCATTAGCATAAACACCAAGATGGCAGTAAAATACCCTCTAAGATAGTGAAACGAAAGCTGGAAACAAAGTTAACTGAGCTCCTGTAACTTCTGTTTGGTGTGGTGAAAATGAAATTGTGGACTCAATCAAATGTTTCTATTGCATTAATTTTATCTTGTGCATTGCATCAAAAAGTGCAAATATGACTTCAATTGTAATTTTCAAAATTATTGTGAGATAAAGTAAATTTGATGAGATTTCCCAGCTTTTTAGCTGATCTCAGCTTGTTTTGTTTTGGATTTCAGCTTTTTTTCCTCACTGGCTGTGAACAAAAGTGTAGGAGATTTTCACAGTTCAGCTTCGTTATGCCTTTTTCCAGCTGTTTTCAGCTATTTTTATCATTTCTCAATCTCACCACTGGTAAATTCGTTTGCTTAAACAGTATTTACTTCATCTTAAGGTCTTATTTCTTATTTTCCAGGCATCTGAAGCTTTCCTTGTCCATTTGTTTGAGGATGCTAATTTGTGTGCTATTCATGCTAAGCGAGTAACCATCATGCCTAAAGACATCCAACTAGCTCGTCGGATACGAGGTCGTCAAGACGGACTGGGGTAATCTAAGCTGGGACCTGCTCGATAATTTCTGTTTTCCAAAGTAAGAGCTTATGAAACAGTAATTAAATGCCAATGTATTCATTTGGATACCAACCACATTCGTAGAGCCTTTGCCATAGCAACCCAACTTTGACACAATACTACATAACAAGGTCCTTGGGACTTTCAAATCACCTTGTTATAATTGGTACCTTGAATAATCAGTAATTAAAAAAAACCAGAGAAACAAAGACTTGGGACCTCAAATTGTCCTTATTTTAATATGAACAAGACATTGTATAGTAGCAATGTTCCTCTTATCAGTGTTTCACTGTACAAATGATGGTTTGTGACTGTTAATAAGTTTTTACGAATCTCGTGAGTTACCATTGAGACTCCCCATCTGAATTTTGTCATTGCTGAGCCACTGGTCTATATTTTGTTAGTCTCAGTCAATCTGACTTCACTACTGGCCCAGTCAAACAGAAGCAGAGATGCTGTCTTTTTAATTTGTTTATACTGTATAATTCAAACAAGTGCTGTGGAACTAATGTTACTTGAATTGACTGGGATCAAACTTTTCACCCAAAGTTACTTCTTTCATGGATGTATATTTTGCTCTTTGGATGATGAACAAGTGAATGACTCCTTGCTGCTACTTCATTTGTAGGGATTTATGATTAGTTTAGGTTTCAAAGTTACAATTTCGTGAACTTACTAGACTTGCACTGATCTTGTAAATAAATGTATATTTCTTTGTTTCATTTGAATCAAGCATGTTTTTTAATTTAGTCAAATAAACTCAAACTACAAAGTTCACACGTACATGTAGGTTGTCCTTGACAGTACCAAGAATGGTTTGGAAATTCATAGCAGTTTATATCACTGTTTATGTACATATATATTCAGTTCTGAGCATTGAAGTTTAGGTAATCATTTCTCAGGTCCTTCACATCAAGGAGGCATGGAGAATTAATTTCTTTACAGGTGTGAGGAAGGTAGGGCCCAGTCGCTAGTTGAGGGAAAAATCACCAGTATTTTCGGGATTCACCCTGGAAACGTTCTTGTGGGATCATGTACATAAACTATTGACCCAGGGTAGGATTCATACATGTACATGCACCAAGGAGTGTAATCCAAAGGACATGTACATGTATGTTTATTCTAAAAGGGGCATTTAACAAATGACAGTTTTGAGTTGCTTTTTTAGCGTATGCATACAGGTGCATTGCACGTGGTGCTGTTGCTCAACCACTGGAGTTTGTATTTTCTGGATAGAGATGTGCATTTCCCCTCAAAAAAGTTTGATATACATGTACTTTTTCTTTTTTTTGGTCCTCTGCAGTTTAATTTGCCTCAGTTAAATGTACAGTGTATAGAACAATTGAAAAGTTGAAATGTTGACTCTTCTTTAATCAAAGGCTGCTTGGTGTGTGGGAGTAACAGTGAGTTTTAAATTGATCAAACGAATCACATTCAATCTCTCCTTTGGTATCATCTTCATCAAAACTGCTCACAAAGAAGAAACACACACATTGGCCGTTTCATGACATCACATTTATTGAAATTTTCAGGCCAGTTCTTCCTCCGAATGTCAAAGCATCTGGTTTATCACTTTTAATTTTGGATGTAAACATGACAGCATTTATCCTAATCCATTCAACATTTTTATTTGGAAATTCCTTTACAGTTTGATCGCTAGACTTGTACATCCATTTTTTATCCACTATGATGATTACAAACCCTCAAGCATTCCACTGAATTTTAATATGAAACTGACTTTAAAAGGTGTGTCTCATGCATGACGATTGTACATGTATATAAATGTAAATTTCATTTTAGTCACTTTCTACCCAAGTTTCCTCTCTTTTAGAAAGCAATCGAATGCAATTTGATAGGATGACCATTGAAGACAATATATGGTGCATATGTGTACATGTAATGATTGGCCACTCTTCTGAAGACAAGCCTTAGTGTTTATCGTTAAGCTTTGTACCAGATGAATGACATCTTTTATTGGCCATCTTTTAGATGGTAATTTGTGTATAATAATAAACAATTCTGGACTTTTTTGAAACTAGACAAACAGGGTTTCTGAATTTTTTTCACCAGTTAGCATCAGATTTTCTTTTAGAAAGTTCTTCAGTCTTGCAACTGTGCTTGGACCCAATCAAGCATGATGCGTTAATACATGAGTTGCAGAAATAAAAAAAAGAACTCTTAAATGAGTGTACACGTTCTCCGTGGAACAAAGGAGGAAATTATGTGTGATTACACATCATCTGATGTCAAGTGGTTAAAGTACATGTACGTTGTAATGACAGACGCCAGGCTTTGGACATGCTGGATCTTTTTTTGTTGTGAAGACATCTATAGATTGAAAAGTACTCAGTGAAGGAAAATATCTGTTTTATTGTCCAAGTGAATGCAAAGATTTAAATTTTTTGGAAGGAGACCCCTCTGCAACCTGTGGTGGGGACGTTTTTACCTGAAAATCACAAACAATGCCCCAGTGATCACTTGGAAACTTGTTGCATGAGAGCCGTTCTCTTCCAAGAAGATCGAACGTGTTTGGTGCTAGGACTTCTGACATCGTTTTTGGGTGCCTCAAATAAAGGCGGTCAAAACGAAGGCGTGGTCGGTTTGGGAATGGCCAGTCTAAGTTATCATTGTTAGTCAGATCCCAGGTATATCTGCTCTCTGAAGGGGATCCAATCATCTCCCAGACATCATGAATGTATGTCGGCAAGCCAAACTTCTTCACCTGTAACCAACATTCAGATCCTTTAATTAGTACCATTTTTGTTTTCCTAAAAAGGGTGTTAACAGGTTAAGATGTCTGAATAGATTCACAGAGTAAATTCAAGTCATACTTGGCAACATCAAAATGAAATTTCACCAACCTCTTTATCTCGTAGATTTGTATCACCTCCAAACAACACTGTTTGTTCTGGAGGAGCTGTTTTCATCAAGTAGACGGCTCGAGAGAATTGTTTTTGTCGCTCCGTAGCTGCCCTATTTTCACCTGTGCTCTCAAGATGGGATGACATGAGACGAAGATCAATACCGGCACACTTACACTGTGAAGGAAAGGGCAAAACGGTGCACTGAACAACTTCATATTAGTTAAATTTTGGGAAACTCTTCTGGTACAAATCCAAAGGTTTTAAGTTGGGGGGGGGGAATATTGGAATGTTGTTTCAAGAATGAAGGTTCAATTTTTTTTTAATTTATGAAAGAAATTCCCCCCCAAGAAAGAGTAGAAACAGCATTTTACGTGTTTTGCACACAAATCCTACAAAAACTGCCAACATGTCTCAGGTGGGGGGTGGGGAACTTCCCCTCCTCGTTCCCCCACTGATACCCTTCCACATGTTCAATAAATGACTCCTCCCCATCCAAACAGATTTTTCTCTCTTCAGATTTTCGAGTTTGGAAAACAAAACTCTTGAAGGCTTTTAAATCTGTTGAAGTGTTTGAGCATCTGGTCATGAAAATGACATGCTTAAAACCCTCAACCTTGAATTATTGCATACGAATCACACCAGCTTTAGCAAAGAATGAGTAATATACTCTGTTACGCTAACCTATGAAGCGAGTCTGAAATAAAATTATACCAGTAACTTACATCTACGATTTGTAAAGCACGGAGCATTGCTGAATCAGGAAAGCTCTCAATCTTGTCAGATAAACAAGTGACTGTACTCTTTCTTAGGAGAATAAGAGTGAAGTAGGCTTCATCAGAAGCAGGAAAGGGCTTGTAGTTACTTAGCTGAGAGCAGATGATCTTACAAGTCTCTGGTATGACCTCTTGAAGAAAGATGATATCTGGAGCATACCTTTCAATTTAAAAAAAAAGATGGGAAGGTAAGGTATGTGTAAGTTCAGAGAACAAATATTTCACTGACATCCAGAAAAAGTTGCTCACAGATGGTGGCCCAGGAGAAGAAACTATTACAACTGTAAGAGTGGAATTCAATAAGTCAGTGCCAAGAACCACAGCACTACATTCCATCCTAAGCACGTGTAGTAAGCAAGGTCTTGTGGTTTATTCAGGTGTTGTAGTGTGACAGATGACGATGTTATCAGCTGCTGACACCCAATACAGGTGACTCACAATACAGTGTGCCACACACAGGTAGTCACAGACAGGCCATTTTTTTCAAGTTTACGGTCGATAACAATGACTGACTTGCTGTAATTTCCATTTGAGTGACTGTCAGTAGATACCTTGCGGAAATACTTGATAGATAAAGGCATTCCTTCAATTTTCTTGCCTCACAAAAGCCATCAATTAACACCAACACTCAAACAAACATGGGAACAATTCAAATTCAGTGAACAGACCCTTGTTGACTACTTCCCAACAATGGGCTACAAAAAGTCCTCTCCATGGCAACCTTTTGGTGGACACTGCATTGGGATTCATCAGTTTTATAATGTGTTCAATTAACTAACACAGAGCAAAACCAGACCTGGGGATGGCCATGTGTGCCGTGTCAAGCAAATGGGACTGTGGAGACAAGGTTAAACCTGAGTCAACTCATCACGGAAGATAACTGAATGCACCCTCAGCAAGGTTCTGATACTGTGATCATGAATTCTATCTGCAAGCCACAGGGTGACACACAACAGCTTTGATTTCAAGGCACTTCACCAACCTCTTAAGGATTTCACATACAGCACGGGTACGCTGTCCTATGCATTTCTCATCTAAACCATCAATGTTCCACGTGATAAGACGAACTCTGCTGGAAAGAAGGGAAGGTTCGCTGGTCTTTGATGAGGATGCTTGGGCTGTATGATCTGCCTGTTTTCTGTAACAAGAGTTTAAAGCTTAATTAATGAACTCTACACATTCTCCAAAGGGAAGAAAACAAAATTGGTACTCGAAACAGTAGAGCACATGTATTTTCCAAAGTGTCTATCATCCATAGCCACTTTATTGTTGTTGATAGAGTTAGTTTTCTGCACCATGTATGACAATACTGTATTGAGTAGTGACTTCAAGTCTTCAACATGGCAATACTAACCGGTTTACTGAAGCATATTCCTGAGATCCATCCCCCTCGGAGATTTGGTGGGTTTCATGTGATGGCTCCCCCTCCTCTGCAGGGTTGTGTGAAGTCTCTGCCCCCTGCGAATCACCATTATCATCAGCGGCTCCTGCTGGCCGATCACTGTCATAGAACATGTTGACAGCATCCTGTTTAAATACAGATGAAATGCTTCCTCCATGATCCAGCCACCAAGAAATAGTCATCAATCCAGTAAAGTAAAGACAGGCTTGGATGATCGGCCAACATGTTCGGAGGCTAGCATTTTAAAAGAAAATGTGAAGGCATGTATCTGAAACTTGATCCAAGGCCACCTCTAACATAAAAATAACCAAGTGAATCAAAAAATAAATAAATGAAATAAAATGAGAAAATATCAGGGCTTACTTGTAATACTCTTTGAGAGCTCCAGTTAGAGCTGAACAATTAATTAGCTATCAATATCGAGACTAACAAGAGTGCAAATGTTATGCCAAAACTATGGCGTCATTCCCAACTAAATATAGTTGGGTCGGTCCCAACTATAGTTGAGCCAGTCTCAACTATAGTTGGGCCTGTCCCAACTAGCATGCTATAGTTGGCCGGCCCAACGACAGCACAGTGGTCCCAGTGTGCATGTGCCCGGTATGTTCCAAAATCGTATTGTGTACAATGTCATGTCACCATGGTCACAGATGAATTGCCATATTTTAGATTAAATGTATATGTGTCAATAGAAATTGGTCAACAATAGTTGGGAATTGGGCCAGCCCAACTGCAGCACTACAGTTGGTTGGGACGGTCCCAACTATAGTTGGGACAGTGGAACAGACGCTATAGTTGGGGCGTAACACAATTATTGAATCAACGCTAACGTAGGCCTACTGTTAACAAATTAAAGGTTGACCTCGAGTTTCCAAGATGTTTTTTCCAAATAAGACACAGCTATAACAGGATCAGTCTCTGTAATATCTGCAAACTCCTGGCTCAATTGCTGATTTAAGGCAGTCACAGCTGAATTTCCATCATCTGACGCCATTTCTCCGAAGGATTTTTTTCCATCAGTGGATGAAAAATCCCGAAATACACGAAGGCATATGTCATTTGTTTGTGTACGACTACAAATGAAAGAGCTGAACCAAGTCATGTGATAAAATCAGGTGACCATTTATTTTCATAGTCAAAAATGGACGAGCCGGAAAACAAAATGGCCGCGCCCTAGGAACAAAATGTGAGTGTTTCCTGCATCCTGATTTTGAAAGATCGTTACGTTTGTGGCTGCATATAGGTCTTTTAATTTGTTTCTATCGATAATTTTGTCAAGTACAACATTTGGAACATGAGAGGAACAAAATCAAATACAAATGGCCCAAGGAAGCGGCGAAATGAAAGGTCAAACAACTCTCAAGAAATACCGACAACAGCGGCAACCAACACCATGACCACAATGGAGGAGGGTACCGACATGATCGACCAAAGCGACGTGTATGTAAATCGAACAGCATCAACAGGTTCTCGAAGTAGCAGAAGGAAGGAAATGAGGCAGAAAAAGGTATCATTTTTGAAAATTTTTTTTCGTGGTTTTATATATCATGTTGGCCTATATTGTAAGTAATCATTGGTCTCCATTATATCATAGAGGAAGGAACACTTCCTCCATGATTAAATAGACTTGATAGGACATCGCATCCGAAACTTGTCCCGCATATTTTCAGGAGGATAAATAACAAGCGTTGCGAATTTCATTGCGTGGCGCTATGTCTTCTACCATGTCTGCGTGTATGACGTGTGCACTGGACGTGAAGGACAAGCCGGTATTCATCTCTGCTTTTTCAACGATTTTAGCCTCTGCTGATTCCTGCACATTTTTCCACCTGCCGGCACACTCGAGGAACTTCATCCAATTCTTCTTGGAGAAAGGCAAAACCCTCAATTTGGACCATAAAAGTCTCATTGATTGGCCGTGTAAAACGATGACGTAATTTTTCATGTCGCGCTTTCCTGCACCAAAAACGTGAAAATTTGAAATTTTGGGTGGCGTTTTTTGCTAAAACTGGTTCGCGACGGAATTGTGGATTTTATTTTTGAGTTTCCTATCATCATTCTGAAGAGGTTTCCGTAAAAATTACATAGATCCATGAGGTGCGCCAAGAAATTGCAAGATAATCGGCCATGCTCCGTGGTGTATTTTTTTTTTCAATTCATCAAGAAAAACTGCTTTCTTAAAAAACATTCAAAAATTCGTTCAGTTTATCGCGGAACTGAGCACCGCAAAGTGGAAACATTTCTGCCTCCCTTTACTCCATGAAATCACGGGCAGAATCGCAGGCAACCTTCAGCTCAGCCAGGTGGGCCAAAGCACGGACGTGTATAATAAAATCTGGACTCGCAATGCCCTTAATCAGCTTATAGAGTCATTGAATCCACTTGCAGCCATTTTACCGAGCCGAATACAAGGCTTTCCTGGTAATGCCCGCCTTTGTTCTTCCTGACGTCAATAGTAGGGAGCCAACCCACGCCTTTGTATTCGGCTCGGTAAAATGGCCGCTGGTTGGCTTCTTTTTCATACAAAGGCGTTGCAAGTCCAGGTTTTTTTTATATACGTCCGTGGGCCAAAGCCTTGTGCACGTGTTGGACGGTGCCCATTACATACCAATGCCCAAGACGTTAGGCGGGAGGTAGGCGTCAGTCTACTCGCAAAGGGCGTGATACCCTGCACGATATGCGGTAACATTTTTGACCACATGTTTTCTGTAGGGCCTACAAAACCCTACTCACCCTACACATATGCTGTGTGCAGATGAAGAATTTGTTCACTCAAACCAATACAGTTCTGAACAGCAATAGATCAAGCTGAACAGAGAATGCTGTGATACGTCATGTACATGTATGTACCGTACATGTACATCACATACATATCTGAACACAAAGTCCTAGGCTACACCAGAAGATATTGAGGAAAACCCTACTCCATTGAGTCGTGCACACCGGGTAAATTTTGTATTTTTTGGCGAGGCCGAGATCCCCAAACCCTACACCATAAGACACTGTACAAAAAACCCTACACGAATCCTACACGAGCGTAGAAAACCCTACTCCATTGAGTCGTGCACACCAGGTAAATTGTGTATTTTTTGGCGAGGCCGAGATCCCCAAACCCTACACCATAAGACACTGTACAAAAAACCCTACACGAATCCTACACGAGAGTGGCAAACCCTACTCCATTGAGTCGTGCACACCAGGTAAATTGTGTATTTTTTGGCGAGGCCGAGATAACCAAACCCTACACCATAAGACACTGTACAAAAAACCCTACACGAATCCTACACGAGAGTGGCAAACCCTACTCCATTGAGTCGTGCACACCAGGTAAATCTTGTATTTTTTGGGCGAGGCCGAGATCCCCAAACCCTACACCATAAGACACTGTACAAAAAACCCTACACGAATCCTACACGAGCGTAGAAAACCCTACTCCATTGAGTCGTGCACACCAGGTAAATCTTGTATTTTTTGGGCGAGGCCGAGATCCCCAAACCCTACACCATAAGACACTGTACAAAAAACCCTACACGAATCCTACACGAGCGTAGAAAACCCTACTCCATTGAGTCGTGCACACCAGGTAAATTGTGTATTTTTTGGCGAGGCCGAGATCCCCAAACCCTACACCATAAGACACTGTACAAAAAACCCTACACGAATCCTACACGAGAGTGGCAAACCCTACTCCATTGAGTCGTGCACACCAGGTAAATCTTGTATTTTTTGGGCGAGGCCGAGATCCCCAAACCCTACACCATAAGACACTGTACAAAAAACCCTACACGAATCCTACACGAGAGTGGCAAACCCTACTCCATTGAGTCGTGCACACCAGGTAAATCTTGTATTTTTTGGCGAGGCCGAGATCCCCAAACCCTACACCATAAGACACTGTACAAAAAACCCTACACGAATCCTACACGAGAGTGGCAAACCCTACTCCATTGAGTCGTGCACACCAGGTAAATTGTGTATTTTTTGGCGAGGCCGAGATCCCCAAACCCTACACCATAAGACACTGTACAAAAAACCCTACACGAATCCTACACGAGAGTGGCAAACCCTACTCCATTGAGTCGTGCACACCAGGTAAATTGTGTATTTTTTGGCGAGGCCGAGATAACCAAACCCTACACCATAAGACACTGTACAAAAAACCCTACACGAATCCTACACGAGAGTAGAAAACCCTACTCCATTGAGTCGTGCACACCAGGTAAATCTTGTATTTTTTGGGCGAGGCCGAGATCCCCAAACCCTACACCATAAGACACTGTACAAAAAACCCTACACGAATCCTACACGAGAGTGGCAAACCCTACTCCATTGAGTCGTGCACACCAGGTAAATTGTGTATTTTTTGGCGAGGCCGAGATAACCAAACCCTACACCATAAGACACTGTACAAAAAACCCTACACGAATCCTACACGAGAGTAGAAAACCCTACTCCATTGAGTCGTGCACACCAGGTAAATCTTGTATTTTTTGGGCGAGGCCGAGATCCCCAAACCCTACACCATAAGACACTGTACAAAAAACCCTACACGAATCCTACACGAGAGTGGCAAACCCTACTCCATTGAGTCGTGCACACTGCGGAAACTTGTTTTTTTGGCGAGGCCGAGATCCACAAACTCTACACTGTGAAACACTGTGCAAAAAACCCTACACGAACCCAACACGAGATGGACGGTGAACATTACTCTGAAATTTGGCAGTAATCTTTATTTGTTGACAACTTCCGCAGACAAAAAAAATAACGCCATTTTTTTAAACTGGTAAATATCTCACAAAAAAAGGACAAGACGCCCCCTTTTGGTCTGCTGCCATGGGAGCTGCAAGTTGACAGGTTGCACTATCACATACGCACCCATGTAGGAAACAGTGTAAAATCAGACCGAAATAGCTCCGCCTGTTGACTCTATAGGGAAAAGATTGGCCTCTTTTTTTTCAATGTAAATTAAAGATTATGGCCAGCAGATCACTTTTCGTTTCAGTTTTATGGGGGTTAGCCCGATAGTCTTTTATCAGCCTTTCCCAATGACACCCCCAATGTAATATTAAAACTCTGCGCTAAGCTCTGAACGTAGCTGCCCTCCTCTATCCAAATTTAAAATAGGCCTGCAATTTTTTTTTGGGGGGGGTGGTGAAAGAAATACCTCGAACTAGAAACTATCAGTCCAAATTCAGGATTTATAGAAATATTTCTATGATCCCTCGTTGTTCGCGAAGGCGACGGACAATGTTGTCTTTGAAGTAGTCTGTAATTGCTTCGTGTCACTAATTAATCGGAAAATTTACATGTATAGAAATTCAGCAATTAACATGTCGATGGCGTGACTGCCATCCTTTTCTCATTGAATAAAATACCGTGTTAATTAGCAAAGCATTAAAAATGGGGAGAAGATTTATACCAACCAATCTGAAATTTGAGTTGAGGGGAGTATAAGTAATCCTCATTTCAAGAATACACAAATCCTTGTGCAATGCAAGATCAAGTGTTTGGAGTTAGTTGTAGATTTTGTTCAGCTAAGTATTTGTCACAAATTTAAGTACCAATCGCAAATATAATTATCACAAGGTGAAAATCATCAGAGTGGTCGACGTGGCTTTTGATCTTTATTCTGAGAGCAATAATAGGATTAACAGGACATTTTACACTACAGAATACGTCTATGCAACTTGATTTGAATTACTGTTAGATATGTCAAATTGCTGATTAAAGAAAATATAGCAAAAGGACCATGGCATATGCATGGACCAAGTGACATTCAACTGAGACTTATTTTGCGCAATTGATATACATGTAATACTAGAGTTAAAAGATTATTTGGCATATTCAAATTTTAAAAAAATGCTTTAAGTTCTGCCTGTAAAAGGTATGGACACCACTTCCTTTTTTTACATATTCAAGGAGATAGCATGTCAAAATAAATGTTGACTGAAAAATTCACGAAGTTCCTTTTTACACTTCATTACAAATTGTGGCAAAATGAGCGTTCTTGTATCCTAAAAACGGGATATCTTTCAGAGGCGTTTTGACACAGAAATATTCATTTCATATAGCCCTTACTGAAATTAAGTTTGGCTAGTGATCTGCTGGTTCGAGTCATGCAAGGAAAAGGAAAATATTTCTTAACATGTAGGGTAGGCCTACATTTCTGTCTAAACTATCAAGCAATTACAAATTGTGACAAAATTAGCATTCTTTTATCCTGAAAAAGGAATATGTTTCACAGGCGTTTTCACACAGAAATAGTCATTCCAAACAGCCCTTACTGAAATTAAGTTTGGCTAGTGATCTGCTTATTTGAGTCGTGCAAAGAAAAGGAGAATATTTCTTAACATGTAGGGTACATTTTCATCTGCAAAATGGGCTTTCTTGTATCCTAAAAACCGGGATATCTTTGAGAGGTGTTTTGACACAGAAATAGGCATTGCATATAGCCCTTACTGAAATTAAATGTAGCTACAGGTCTGCCAATTTCAGTCCTGCAAAGAAAAGTATTTCTTAACATTAGGGAACATTTTCATCTAAATTACCACCTAATTACAAATTGTGGCAAAATGAGCATTCTTGTATCCTAAAAACGTTAACGGGATATCTTTGAGAGGCGTTTTGACACAGAAATAGGCATTCCATATAGCCATTCCATGAAGCAAGGTGAATAATGAAATAAAAACATGATGTAGTATATTAAGCACATTTTTAAAATATTTTTTTCTCAAATCAAATTACAACAATGGAATAGTCTGTACTGAATATCCTTGATTGTGAATGGCCTAGAGCAAGTCCCCCAAATAAAAGAAATAAAACTGACCTATAAACGATGAAATCAGATCGATTATAAAACTGTTTAGACCACGGGCCACGGCAGCAAAATGTGCTCGGAAATCAATTTCCTTGGCGTACCTCTTGGATCTAAGTGGAATCACTGCCAGTTGTTAGTTTAGACCTTATGGATCACAAAAGATCAAAATCCACAATCCCAAGTTCACCATTTATTAAAATATTTGCATTTTAATTATCGATGTAAAAAGGGCGCCCTCTATTGGCCGGGGTTAGAAAACCATGTACATTTTCTATGGGGAAAGTTTTGGTATTGCTCTTGCTTGCTGAAAAGGGACTGTGTCTGCTGAGGTAGTAAAACTTTGTCCAAAAGTGTCGATTGCAAAGTATCTGGTAGATTTATCACAATGCTATTCCCATTGAAGTTTTCTTACTCTTCTTTAACATCAAGCTCTTTATATTGAAAAATGTATTTCCTTGTTAAATTAATTTTTAACATGTCTAGTACACAAATGTACATGTATTTCTTGTTGAAACCCTTTAAATAAATAAACTCTTGTAAATTATCACTTTTTTCAAGAAAATTTCATTAATTCTTTTATTCCGTTGTACTTCATATACCCGCACCTTCACTCCATATAAGGAAAAAACACCTGCTTCCAAATTACTAGAAACACAAGTCATATTTCAAATTGAAAGTGGCTCTTCTGTATACTGAAATACACATGCTGACACTGACTATCAGTGTTACCTGTATAACATTAATATTTCTTGATTAATTTAATCTAAAAGGGAAGAGTTTATCACATGCACAAACTTTAGCAGTCACCAGGAATGCATTCATGTTTTGTACTTTGTAATTATGATATCCCAAATGTAACACCTCCAAAACTCTGAAGGTTCATAGTACCTAAATGAGAGGAATGCTTCATGATTCACAAACACCATACTGAAAGTAGACATCTGTTGGCAAATTATCCCATTGAACTGAAAACCTAAAAAACTGTCAATGTCATCATGATATTGATATCAATGAATGATGATGTACATGTCTCATTCACAAACTAGATCAAGCAAAGACTAAATATTTCTTCAATCATTTGGTCTAAATTCGCAAATTGCACGTTCATTTGCAGTAAGGGGCTTGTTTGTCTGAAATGACAAGATGTACCAGTTTTTATGTCTGACTCACTTCATGTTCTCATTAGTCCACAACCGACCAAACTGCATTTCAAAAGGACAAAATTATTTACATACATGTAGACAATACTAGTACAATCCTAGCATGAAAACACTCAGAAAATTCTGATAAGTTGGTTTGCGACATTGTCTCTTGTTCACACAAGATAAAGGCTTTCCCAAAATAATAAGGAAATTTACCACAATGGCATACTCGCTGTCACATACGAACCTAGCATAAATACACAGAAAATTCTGGTGAGCTGGTTTGTGAAATTGTCTCTGTTCACACAACAGAAGGGTTATTCCAAACTACTAAGGATATTTATCATGATGGCATACAGTCACATTACGGCTAGTCTTGGTTCGAGGTTCGTCATAGTCTGAAGCAAACCTTGGGCATCATTTCTAAACGGTGGCCTAAATGAATATTGCTTTTCTACTTGCCTCAAAACATCCTCATCAAATGTATTATCTTTGGAAACCCACTGTCAATGCTCCAAGTCCTGCATACATATAAATCCATCCCAAATTTATTTGGGAAGCAATCACTCTGCTTTAGAATGCCACTTGCCCTGCCTAAGCACAAAGATAGCTAATAAACGATAATTTTGAAGGACTGAGACAGAGGGTAAACCTCCAATTAACATGCTCCAAAAATTTTTCAGGATTGAAACAGAGTAAAATTTAATTCATGCGAACAATTACAGGATTTATGAAGAAAGCTGTAAGGGATTAAGGGTACTCGTCAACATCGGAATCATCACTCTCTGGTAGAGTACACTGCTGGTCACTTTGCATGTTCTCACAGTTGCTGCATTTGCACAAGTCGGTACATAGCAAGTTGTTTTCAAGACAGCTACATTTTCCTTTGGCACACTGGCTTTTTTTGCACGGACAATGGGCTAATTCCATAACACTGTTGGGAGCAGGTGGAAGATCCATCCAGTGGATGAAAATGTCATCGCTGTTGACCTTCCATCCATGTCCGTGTGGAGATGGTACCACAGGATGCGGATCCAGGGCTCTCTTGTATATGGCTGCTTGGTAGTTTGCCCTCTTGACATGAAGGCACAAGGCATCCTTGTTTGGAGGCATTGATAACTTCATCCCAGTTCCCATCTGCAACAGGTTGTATCTGGACAAATAGATTGAGAGAAATGTCTTTTGGCTTGAAAAGCATCAATTATGATTAGAAACTTGATTTTTTCTGAATATGCACAACAATCAGTTACATGAATCTATTTAGATTTCAATTAGTTGCAAAACACAACCAAACTCAATGTTTGAAAATAAGGACTTCGTGGAAAACTTTGAGTGCACATGTATACCTTCGGATTTATTAGTGTGAGCAATTTTTGTGTAACTTGAATATTGGGATAGAATACAATTCTCTGAAAACAATCTTAATTTGAAAGCATTTTGTATTCCAAGTAAAGGAAGTAATACCCTAATACAAAATAGGACATTTTGTGATGGTCACTCTAAAAGTAGCCGTATAGTTTCTCTAACTTTTTTCACATCAGAAAAAAGCACTACATGTAATTCAGATCAACATGTACCTTGCAGTGTTCACATCAGAACAATCCAACTGTTTGTATAGATGACCGACGAACTCCTCAACTCCTGCAATGATCTCCGTCGTCACTGTGAAATCGTCACCAATTCTTCTAAAGACTGGGTATTTGATGGCTTCCTGAAAAGGCAAAATCCAAAATTTTCAATTAAAATCTAAAATGACTCCACATAATAATAATAACACATTTCTTATATAGCGCATCACATAGCACATCTCAATGCGCTTCACAGTAATATTATGAAATAAAGCAATTAATGAAACAGGTGAGTTTTAAGTAGTGACTTAAATTCGTTTTCATTTTTGACAGTTCTGATATGGTGTGGGAGAGAGTTCCACAGCGATGGTGATGCATACTTGAATGAACGATATCCATAAGTCTTAGTGCGAGTGACAGGTGTACTGAGCAGCAATGTTGAACTAGAACAGAGGGTGCGTTGTGGCTCGTATACATGTACTTGAATAAGTTCAAGGAGGTATGCTGGTGCTGAACCATGGATGCACTTGTGAGTGAGGAGTAGAATCTTGAAAACGATTCGCTCATTGACAGGTAGCCAGTGAAGGCTGCGCAGAATAGGAGTTATATGTTGCCTAGATGATGAACGGGTAACAAGTCTGGTGGCTGAATTCTGAATGCGCTGAAGTTTCGAGGTTTGAGAATCGGGGATACAGTGTAGTAGACTGTTGCAGAAATCAAGGCGGCAGGAGATAAAAGCATGGACAAGCTTTTCCGTCGTTTGTTTGTCAAGGAAATTTCGAATTTGTCTAATCTTGTGGAGAGCTAGATAAGAAGAGCGGCATATGTTGTTGACCTGGTTTTGCATTCGGAGGTTTGACGTGATGATGGTTCCAAGGTCACGGGCGCAGGTGACAGGTCTGATGCAGCAGTCAGAGATGCGAAGACTTTCAATTGGAGTATGGTGCTTAAACTAAGAGGTGATATGGATGACTTCAGTTTTGTCGCTATTCAATTTGAGTTTATTGGCAGTGGACCAAGATTGTATGGGTGAGAGGCATGACTCTAGTCGCTGAATGACGTCAGGAAGCTGCTGCTCTGTCATGGTGACGTAGAGTTGAATATCGTCAGCGTAGATCATGCAGCTGACGCCGTATGATGCGATGAGATCTTCCAGTGGGGATGTGTACATTGTGAAGCATAGTGGACCTAGGACAGATCCCTGTGGCACTCCGGTATTAACATTATGCGAGGGAGATGAAATCTTATTGATTAGCACAGATTGTTGACGGTTTGCAAAATATGAAGTGAACCATTCCAAGGAAGAGTCGTTGATGCCAAAGCGGTGATGTAAGCGTTGTAGCAAGACATGATGATCAATTGTGTCAAAGGCTGCTGAATAATCAAGCAGCACAAGAACGGCCTCTCGACCCTCATCAACAGCCAATAGCAAATCATTGTAAACACGCAGAAGAGCTGTTTCCACACTACGATATTTACGATAGGCTGACTGCATTTTACCAGCGAGATTGTGAGTAGCGAGATGACACTGTATTTGTGTTTATCACATACAATCTGATAAAAAAGTCTCAAGCATACTGTGACACTATAGTAGCAACAGCTTCAAAAAATGCAAATGATTTACTGAACTTGTTTGCGGGCACTTAAAACCTCTGTGAACAGTAGCAAATCAGATACATGACAATTCCAAAATGCCAATTTTTTAAAATTTCAGTAGATATAGTCTTGTAATCGGACCTTCCAACAATGAAACAAAAAAAAAGAATGGTTGTACAGTTGAAACCATCCACTTAAGTACGCACAAACATGAGTAATGAAAGGTCTCTGTTAATATATGACAAAACAAACTCACAGATTATCAATTCCAACAGGTTATGAAACAACAACATGTGAAGTCACGTAGTTAGTTTTTCTGCATGCTCGGTGCTATTGAAATTGTGACAACAACCAGTGATGACTCTATACAAAAATGAAGAGGTACACACCTTCACTCTCAGGTGGTCGCTTCTTTGGATGTCGTTCAGCACGGCCTATCAAGGTAACATCACAGAAGCGTTTATACATGTAGCTTTTCTGGTGGTATCCAAATCCCTGTGTTAAAAAAAAAGATTTGGTAGCATAGGATATTATTACAATATTAGGGCCTACACAGGACAGACTACTACAATAAAGGCCTATCATTGTCAAGGCAAAAAAGTTTTAGGAAAGAGTTCCATATACAAAGTTCGCTTGACATCCTGTTTACAAACCGTATGAGACTGGTCTGATACAATTCTGTTTTCATTGAAAATGCTTGTACTCTCTCACTGCTAATATTGACTTTCCTGACTTGTAATTGATTTCTATGGACTGATTGATTAGGCCTATGAAAGACAAAACTGAATGAACTTTGCAGGCCTATATGAAACTTTTTCCAAATTTTAAAAGGCATTCACTGGAAGCGAGCAAAACGTATAATGTACGTTGTGGTTGTACTGTAGCCTACCCTGCATAAGAATACAAGTTGCAGCCAGAGTGGTCATGATCATGGTGGTCAGACGCTTAAATGACTTTAGTCAGTGTTACTTTAATGACAAACACGTGAATTTATTTTGAAGTCAGGAATGGACTCAAATAATTCCTGCCTACTACTACTGCCTCCTGTGAGCTTGTGCATTTGTCGACGGGGACGTATCAAAACGCTTTATAAAAATAAAAGAACTATACTTGCCCTATAAACAGGCTACCTTAAAGAGTTGATCATCGGGAGTGTTAGGCCTAACTTTGACAGCGCTATGTCTTCTACCATGTCTGCGTGTATGACGTGTGCACTGGACGTGAAGGACAAGCCGAGATTCATCTCTGCTTTTTCAACGATTTTAGCCTCTGCCGATTCCTGCACATTTTTCCACCTGCCGGCACACTCGAGGAACTTCATCCTACCTCCATGATCCAACTCTTCTTGGAGAAAGGCAAAACCCTCAATTTGGACCATAAAAGTCTCATTGATTGGCCGTGTAAAAACGATGACGTAATATTTCATGTCGCACTTTCCTGCACCCAAAACGTGAAAATTTGAAATTTTGGGTGGCGTTTTTTGCTAAAACTGGTTCGCGACGGAATTGTGGATTTTATTTTTGAGTTTCCTATCATCATTCTGAAGAGGTTTCCGTAAAAATTACATAGATCCATGAGGTGCGCCAAAAAGTGCGAGATAATCGGCCATGCCCCGTGGTGTATTTTTTTTTCAATTCATCAAGAAAAACTGCTTTCTTAAAAACATCCAAAAATTCGTTCAGTTTATCGTGGAACGGAGTACCGCAAAGTGGAAACATTTCTGCCTCCCTTTACTCCATGAAATCACGGGCAAAATCGCGGGCAACCTTCAGCTCAGCCAGATGAGCCAAAGCAATTGTGCACGTGTTGGACGGTGCCCATTACACACCAATGCCCAAGACGTTAGGCGGGAGGTAGGCGTCAGTCTACTCGCAAAGGGCGTATTCGATAACATTGTGTAGAGTCTGTAGAGCTTGTAGACCCTACATCGGACATGCGGTCGAAAGTGCTGCCGCATATCGTGCACCATTTGAAGGGCGTATTCGATAACATTGTGTAGAGTCTGTAGAGCTTGTAGACCCTACATCGGACATGCGGTCGAAAGTGCTGCCGCATATCGTGTACCATTTGTGGGTGCAGTGTCCCAATTCAAGGAAAATTCTCCGCCGGGCCGAGGCGCAGAAAAAGTACCCCCAGAGATTGTTTCGAAAAGAGGGGTCTGTTTGGGCCAGGAAATGGTGGAATTGTGTCAGTATGGCCCAGGATCATCTCTGTAGATTCAGGGGCACCCATCTGGGGGCAAAGCAGACAAAAATGGGATTGAAAATTAGTCAGAAGAGCCCCAGGAAGGTGAGGGATGTCATTTGAAAAATGGCCGCTGGGAGGGCTTGGCAACATTCACTTTTTGGGGGGTGAGTTTGTTTTGGGCGGATAATTAAAAAATTCATTGGTTAACCTACTAAAAATTGAAAATCAAATGAAATCTGAAGGACCAAACAGCACATTGATTTTTGTTTGAGAGGCCTCAGGGACTTCAGTTGCCTGCCATGGGGCTCCAAACTTGGTTGATTTTACACTATTTTCAATGGAGCTTGAATTAGTTCAGTGCACCCTATATTGCCAAGATGGCGGCGTCCTGGATGTCATGGCGGTTGGATTGAAAAATCATTTCTCACGTTTGCGATAGTTACACCAGTGGTGGAAAGACCGGAACAAGCCAGGGATAGCAGTTTTATGAATTGTGAGACATGAGAAACATTTGATTGTTGGCAGCAACACTCCACTGGTAAATACCCATGCAATCATGTGGAAATTCTGAAAAACAATTAACTCTGTCACTGTTCATGCTGTTTTGCGTGTAATTTTCAAGAAATCAGCAGTGACCGAAGGACTTGATGGTTTCCGTGGGCCAACCCTAACCGAGCTTAACCCTAACGGAGGCCAACCCTAATGACGGCTAACCCTAACGGAGGCCAACCCTAATTATGAAGGGTAACCCTAACAGGGCCCTAACCAAGGGTGGGGGTACTTCCTCGATGGTCAAGTACAGCCCGCGCACCAACTGACCAAGCTGTGGATATATGCGCAGGTGACTGAAAGTTCTCGAAACACTCTCCTTGGTGGTTTGTTCCACTCTTGTGTTGGAAGTGCCCTATTTTGGGCTCAGGTTTTCAACTCTTGGGCTGGAGCGTGTCAACAGGAATAAATTCTACGTAGAGCTTTCATGTCAAAGCATGGCTGAAGTTTCATAATTTTCTTGTATTTGATCTCTGCTGTTGGTAGTGTATGGCCAAAGCGGTAACCCTTCCTTATCAGTAGGACATGCTAGTTGAAGCTATTCATGGGGAAAGGTGCAATTTTCAAATGCTGATTGGACATTCTTCTGTTTGCACTATAGTAGAAGTGTACATGTACAGTGTATGTATAGGCAGTTTGTGCACATTTGCTATTGGCTGACCTTGATGATTTACTCCCCATAGCACAGCCAGTCGACTTTTTTTTCCAATTTATTTTCAAAAATTGAGTTTTTTGGCACATTCTCAACCATTCAGCATTGGTACTGTGTCAGACTGTGAAAAAGGGGTGTATATAAAGGGTGCAGTGTCCCAATTCAAGGAAAATTCTCCGCCGGGCCGAGGCGCAGAAAAAGTACCCCCAGAGATTGTTTCGAAAAGAGGGGTCTGTTTGGGCCAGGAAATGGTGGAATTGTGTCAGTATGGCCCAGGATCATCTCTGTAGATTCAGGGGCACCCATCTGGGGGCAAAGCAGACAAAAATGGGATTGAAAATTAGTCAGAAGAGCCCCAGGAAGGTGAGGGATGTCATTTGAAAAATGGCCGCTGGGAGGGCTTGGCAACATTCACTTTTTGGGGGGTGAGTTTGTTTTGGGCGGATAATTAAAAAATTCATTGGTTAACCTACTAAAAATTGAAAATCAAATGAAATCTGAAGGACCAAACAGCACATTGATTTTTGTTTGAGAGGCCTCAGGGACTTCAGTTGCCTGCCATGGGGCTCCAAACTTGGTTGATTTTACACTATTTTCAATGGAGCTTGAATTAGTTCAGTGCACCCTTGTGTGAAAAACGAAGCGATTTGAGAATGGTGCTGCGTGAAAGAACCGGTTCAAACCAGATAGTTCCGCTTTGGAGACGCGTAACCAAACTTTTGTACACAAAACTGTACGTGCGCAGATGATGTGCGCAGTAGACCGTTGCGGTCCCTAACATATGCCTTCGTGGGTTTCGAGTCAACTCGGACCCAAACCAACTCGGACCCATGCCAAGTCGGACCCGTGCCAACTCGGACCCAATACAAACCCGGACCCACGACCAACTCGGACCCACAACCAACTCGGACCCGATACTAACTCGGACCTACAACCAACTCGGACCCACACTGAGTCAACTCGGACCCAACCCAGGATTAATTGATAAAATGTTGATTTTGTCCACTTTTACATTTTGGCATTTGGAGAAAGACACTTTTCGCCTCTATTTTATTCAACGTTACAAAAGGGAAAAGCCAAAGCCAAGGGTTTTTTGGGGGTTGACCTCCCGATTCGAAGATTCTAAGCGCTTGACGGTGGAGGAAATTACAGCGCCAATGACAGACAATGCCAACTCATTTCATTCAACCTTTCATAATTTTTTTAATTTTTTTTATTAAGTTTTAGATTTCATTTGTCTGTATCCTATTTGGGTGAAGGTTCAAATTATTAATAATTTGGCAAAATATTGGCTGAATTCTCCGAGATTTGTTACGTGATCATCATTTCAATATCGAACAGCCTAATCAATAAATGTATGTCATGTAGGCACATGTAAAGATACACGCAATAAATTGCAGAGTCACATCGTCCACATCTTTTCTACTGAAAAAAAAATTAATTCACGATCAGACCTTAGCCACTTCATTATTTATATAAGTGATAATCCGCACGTAGACACTTAAATAATAACAAACTTATCTGTACGTTGAACAACTTGAACACACAGACACTTACAAGTAAATACTAACAAAATTATATGTACATTCAGCAAAAACACTACATAAATTATTAGCTGCATGTCAGGTACCAGCATGATTGTACACAACTAATTTTACTGAAAGTCGACGGTGCTTAAAAAGAAATCAGGTCAACTCAGACCAAACCAACTTTGACAAACAGAGCAATACGAGTACAGTGTCAAAACTCAGCTGAACATGGGAACTACAGGTGCATGTACTTGTACAGTTAACGTTAATGTCACGGACCGGCTTGATTTAAGTCTAATCTTGGAATGTGTTATGAGTTTGGTAGCCATCCGAGTAGTCATAATAGTTCCCACCCCGTCATGCTTGTAACCAGTATTTAAAGAGCTCGATGGGATATGAAATGGTCAGTTGTCTGTAACTAGTCATATTGCTTGACTTATACATGTATGAGGCTGGATTAGCTCAATGACTACATCTCTACAAAACTTTGACGCATTATTCTTGCGCAACGTACTTTGCCGTGGCGTACGTGCGATTCTCCCTCTCTCCGATCGAGTTATGGCGGCACATAACGTGAGTTGTCGTTCTTCATCAAGCTTTCAAATTTTGTTCACTTTAATTTTGCGTTTGGGTCGTGTTGACATTGCAGCCTTGTTTTCATCAACCTTGTGACTAAGCGAGCTTTTCGTCGTTGGTTGATGAGATCCAAAATAGGACATTTGGCTTCCTTTTCAGTTTCGCACATTGTAGAGAAAGTTTTGTGCATGTGTCGTGTGACCGACGACTGTTGCACGTCAGCGACCTGACGACTGTTGTGTGTATTTTGTGCAATAGATTTACTCAGAGGAGAGAGGCGGGTCCGCACAATGCCCTTGGGAAGTTATTGAAAGTTAGCGTGTAGTGCCCTTGGGAATTTAGTAGATTTTAATTTACAATCACCTAGAAACCTAACTGTATATTCTCAACTAGGAGTCTCATCTTCATAAACAAATACACTTCTGGTTATTGTCATCCTCATATTTTAGATCTTCCTCCATGATTATATTATAGTGTAGCCTATGCTGTCTCATAATTGTTGGATTGAATAATTAAATCTAATCTGAAATGCAATCACGGAGCGTCATGTTGTACTGAATACATATATTATTCTTTGATTAATCTGTGGTCACTAAGCAGTTTCCTGTCCTCAATTTAAAAGTTGAGCGGACCCACTACGTGAAGGTGGCAACACCCCCCACATAACCGTGACATTTCTCAAAGATGAATTATGAAGAAGTCAGTGGAGAACAGACAAAAAAGAGGCTAATTGGAACTCCAGGGGGTAATTTGCAATACCTGTCTATCTATGCCCTAGTTAGTTATACCGGCAGAATGGCGTAAATAAATAGGTTGGTAATTTCCAACAACAGAAAAAATCAAATCATTTTAAAAGAAAAATGTAGAATATGTAGAGACGGTTTTAAAGCCGGCCCCTTATAAAAGTGAATGAAAAGTTTGAAAATGTGCGTGGAAATCATTATCATTCCTGTTGGGGAATTTGTGAAATACGATGCAGCCAGCTGTATGCGCCTCTGCAAGTGTTGCTTCTGTGCTGGTTAAAAGAGTCCAATTAGGACCAATTAGGCTTTTTTCACTTTGATTTCAGCGGTGATCAGCACCCCCTGGAACCCTGCCACTGTCAAGGAATGCCGAATGAACTTACCGCCTTTTGTGAGTCAGTGCCATGCCGTGCGTGGGATTAAATCCCTTTGCGTTGGTACATGAAGCGCCATGAATGAGTTCAAATGATTGACAGATCCTATAGCTTTTTTTTTTTTTTTTTTAGAAATTCTCAGTCATTAGCCGTACCAAAAAATCAGAATTAATTAAAGTATTATCTTGAAGCGGGCGGAAATTGTCTCGGTTGCAAACCGGAATATATATAGAAGCAAGAATATTTTCTACTGATTTTCCTTTCATCTTACAGGTCCTACCTTAAGTCTTTACATCAAAATATGAAACTGACCCTAACTACTTGTACTGGTATGTTTAGATTATTATTATGAGATTGCCAAAATAGTATTAACCCTAACCCTCCTCAATCCTTCACCTGTTGGAGGACTGAAGAGTGTTAGGATTAAGGGTGCATTCCACCAAATTAATGGTCGTATGTCTGCTCGCAAACTCATTATTAATATTTTGTGATCCCACTTTTTTTTTTTACAATAAGACGTGCCATAATCACGAGGGAGCATAGAAGTATTTATACAAACCCCACATTTGGGCTTGATACTTTTCAGTTCAGAGTATTTCTTTCACAAAAAGCCGCACATCGCGGGCCTATTTTGGATAGAGGCAGGCGGCTACATTCAGAGCTGAGCGCATAGTTTTACTACTATTAGGGGTATCTTCTGGAAAAGGCGAATAAGAAAATTCATAAAATTGAATCGAAAAGTGATCGATCTGGCCATAATATTGAATTTCCAGCGAAAAAAAGTAATCTTGAATTCCCAGCGAAAAAAACAGAAGTGCAACCTTTTCGCGAGGCCGAGGGTCGGCGCTATTTCGGTCTACAGGCGCGTATATTAGGTGTAATGCAACCTTAAGCCTCAGTGGGTCCGAGTTGACTCGACGTGGGTCCGAGTTGGCTTGGGTCCGAGTTGGTTGTGGGTCCGAGTTGGTCGTGGGTCCGGGTTTGTATTGGGTCCGAGTTGGCATGGGTCCGAGTTGGTCGTGGGTCCGAGTTGGCATGGGTCCGACTTGGAATGGGTCCGAGTTGGTTTGGGTCCAAGTTGACCTGATCCCCCTTCATGTATTTCGGGATTTTTCATCCACTGATGGAAAAAAATCCTTCGGAGAAATGGCGTCAGATGATGGAAATTCAGCTGTGACTGCCTTAAATCAGCAATTGAGCTAGGAGTTTGCAGATATTACAGAGACTGATCCTGTTATAGCTGTGTCTTATTTGGAAAAAAACATCTTGGAAACTCGAGGTCAACCTTTAATTTGTTAACAGTAGGCCTACGTTAGCGTTGATTCAATAATTGTGTTACGCCCCAACTATAGCGTCTGTTCCACTGTCCCAACTATAGTTGGGACCGTCCCAACTGTAGTGCTGCAGTTGGGCTGGCCCAATTCCCAACTATTGTTGTAGGCACTTCACCCACACGAGCACTTCTGTTGCCGAAATCTGACCTCGTATTCCTTTCCACGGACAGGGCACAAACTGCTGTACAATCCCTATGGCAAGCGCTGCTTCCGCTCCACACACGGTCCTTGGCACGCACTTTCGGCAAACTTCGTAAACTCGGACTTCTCGACCGGTCATTTTCGGTCGAAAATCGCTGGATTTCTATTGGTCAAATCCCCACGAACACGTCATCATCGGAGAAAAGAAGACCTTCGGCCCCTTTCGGCTTTAGCGCTTGTAAATCGACCGACGCTTTCAACTCCAGCGAACTGTTTACAATTTTCAGGCCGTCAAAAATCACATTTTGAGTCGACGAATCGGGAAGCACTCTGGTATGTACACATAAGTATATATCATAGATTTAGAATCATGAGTATGAATATCATGTGAAAAGAGGTTTTTCTGCGACACGCCGTTCTTCAGGGGTAGTTTTTGGAGTCCGATAACTGGAACGCCGTACACCACACAACCACCCACGCGCCCAGTACACAGGCACGGTGGCACGGCCCGGCCGCATGTGTACGTGTAGGCCTACTCGCTTTTACGGTCAGTCAAAACCGCATGGCCGATCTCCGGCTCGTCGCGGCTAAATTTTTCAAGATTTACACATTCACGGGGTTTGGGGTTAGAGAAGGGTTTAGTTGTAGCTGTAAATAAGTGATGGTTTAAAATAAGATTGTGATTCACGTTTTACAGTATATGTTTTTGCTCTAAATTTTTCGTAGTTACATTTGCAATGCGTGGCAGTGGGCGATACCATTCATGTACGGGGGTGGTGTTAACTTACTTGTTCTGTAGAAAAACTGCGCTGGATTCAAATTCTCAAATTTCAAATATTAGGTTGTTAATAAAGAGTTAATTCGTCTTGCATAATACTGCATATTATTTTGAGAGGTAAGTCTCTTGGTCAAAATAAAAATGTGCGGTGAAACAACTTTCAACCATAAGCATGTACCCCCCACTTTGAAATGAACGTTTCTGTACATGTACTGGCTGTTATCGATTTGTGCAGCATAGCATGCATGAAGTTCTGAACTTGTTAGAATGAAACTTTAAAAGGGGATTTAAAAAGTTGTACTTTTAGTAAGTTTTGCTCTTGTCATGAAATAACAACGTGGCAAAAGAAATGCAGTCATGAAACCTGAGAGTTTTAAGTGCAAACGTATGAAAAACGAAATTGGTTTCAGGAAATTTTGACATACACATCAGGTATAAATTTTTTATTCAAATGCTTGGTTGTGTGGTAAATTGTAGTTTTTTTAATTAATAGGTATTATAATTTATGTTTATTTATGGTTTCCCTCCACACATTTTGCCGTTACTTATTTTGTGTCATCCATACATTGTACACCAACTTCATTTGAAGATCCATACTTCTTCCTCCATGGATGGTGAAGGGGAATTCTACAGTCTACACTGACAGTAGAGAGATATTTCTGTCTCTTCTTTTAAATTGGCGTCAATGTCATGTTTGATTCCTTTGTGTAGTCTATCTTGCCAGATACGTCAGTTGAAGGCAGCAGAGGTCCAAGTGTACTGAAATCATTGTTTAAGTCCCTAAGGTCAGGTTGGCATCTGTAACACCTCAAAAAGTGTTTTATGTCAAATGTATTTACTGTATGTATATTGGATAATGATGTAAATAGACTCCTCAGAAAATTATCTTTTTTCGAAACAAAGTTTGCATGAAGAACGAGTATTTTTTAGGTGATAATAACAAACTCAGTTGCCTTCTATTTCTGCACCAAAATATTAATTCATCTTTCAATTTATTCAAACCTAATTATCTTCCAAATGCACAAATGTTTGCAATCCCCATAACGCAATTCATTAGATACTGTGTATTTTGCATTTGGTCGGCTGTATCTTTTTGAATCAAATTTTCTTTCGAATTATTGACAATAGCCATTTAATCTATTTTCATAAAACTAGATAATTAATTATGCAGATTTGTAAGTTCAATATGAAGGAGTAAAATGAGATCTCAAATAACCAGACTTTGAAGGCCCAAGTACATGTATTTCTCAAAGATAGACATTTACATTTTTGACCATGGTTTTCCATGCAAACATGACTTATATTAGAAATCACACTTAATAAGATAATTATGCAAATTTATAAGGTCAATACGAGGGAGTTTAAGTGAAATTTTGAATAGCCAGACTTTGAAGACCCAAGTATTTCTCCAAGATATACATTTTTGACCAAGCGTTTCCCTGCGTACATGACTAAATTTTTAAAATCACACCAAATTAGATAATTATGCAAATTTGTAATTTGAATATAAGGGAATTTAATGAATTTTCGAAAAGCGAGACTTTGATGACCCAGGAATTTTTTCAAGATGTTCATTTTTTACCAAGATTTCCCATACAAACTTGAATATTTTAAGAAATTACCATTAATTAGATAATTAATTATGCAAATCAGATTATAAATTAGATCATGTGTGGGAGCTGTTTGCATTTTACGAAACATTTTTTCATACAACAACATCACAAGCCATTAATTAAGTCTCATATATCACAGAAATTGGATAAAACAAGGATTTTGCTATACCCACAGTCATCCCTTTGGTGCCAAACCATTAATAAAGAAAAACAAAAGATGACCTTTGACCTCTTGGCTAAATTTGTCTCCTTTTTGTGAGATATAATTGCCCATTACTCCGTGATGCAATGTCGTATTTAAAAAATTCCAACGGATTTCTTCTAATGAAGACCTGCTCTATCAGATTCTGTGCTTTTAAAATGCAATTTCCTACTTCAAAAATGTCCCCTGGACAATACCAATTTCTATTGACACAGTTCATCTAAAATATGACAATTCATCTGTGACCACGCATGACATGACATTGTACACAATACGATTTTGGAACATACCGGGCACATGCACACTGGACCACTGTGCTGTCGTTGGGCCGGCCAACTATAGCACGCTAGTTGGGACAGGCCCAACTATAGTTGAGACTGGCTCAACTATAGTTGGGACCGACCCAACTATATTTAGTTGGGAATGACGCCATAGTTTTGGCATAACATTTGCACTCTTGTCAGTCTCGATATTGATAGCTAATTAATTAATCAGCTCTAACTGGAGCACTCAAAGAGTATTACAAGTAAGCCCTGATATTTTCTTATTTTATTTCATTTATTTATTTTTTGATTCACTTGGTTATTTTTATGTTAGAGGTGGCCTTGGATCAAGTTTCAGATACATGCCTTCACATTTTCTTTTAAAATGCTAGCCTCCGAACATGTTGGCCGATCATCCAAGCCTGTCTTTACTTTACTGGATTGATGACTATTTCTTGGTGGCTGGATCATTGAGGAAGCATTTCATCTGTATTTAAACAGGATGCTGTCAACATGTTCTATGACAGTGATCGGCCAGCAGGAGCTGCTGATGATAATGGTGTTTCGCAGGGGGCAGAGACTTCACACAACCCTGCGGAGGAGGGGGAGCCATCACATGAAACCCACCAAATCTCCGAGGGGGATGGATCTCAGGAATATGCTTCAGTAAACCGGTTAGTATTGCCATGTTGAAGACTTGAAGTCACTACTCAATACAGTATTGTCATACATGGTGCAGAAAACTAACTCTATCAACAACAATAAAGTGGCTATGGATGATAGATACTTTGGAAAATACATGTGCTCTACTGTTTCGAGTACCAACTTTTTTTTCTTCCCTTTGGAGAATGTGTAGAGTTCATTAATTGAGCTTTAAACTCTTGTTACAGAAAACAGGCAGTTCATACAGCCCAAGCATCCTCATCAAAGACCAACGAACCTTCCCCTCTTTCCAGCAGAGTTCGTCTTATCACGTGGAACATTGATGGTTTAGATGAGAATTGTAGAGTAGAGCGTACCCAAGCTGTATGTGAAATCCTTGACAGGTTGGTGGAGTGCCTTGAAATCAGGGCTGTTGTGTGTCAGCCTGTGGCTTGCAGATAGAATTCACGATCACAGTATCAGAACCTTGCTGAGGGTGCATTCAGTTATCTTCCGTGATGAGTTGACTCAGGTTTAACCTTGTCTCAACAGTCTCATTTGTTTGACATGGCACACATGGCCATCCCCAGGTCTGGTTTTGCTCTGTGTTAGTTAATTGAACACATTATAAAACTGATGAATCCCAATGCAGTGCCTACCAAGAGGTTGCCATGGAGAGGCCTTTTTTGTAGCCCATTGTTGGGAAGTAGTCAACAAGGTTCTGTTCACTGAATTTGAATTGTTCCCATGTTTGTCTGGGTTGAAGATTTGACAGTATTTTGAGTGTTGGTGTTAATTGATGGCTTTTGTGAGGCAAGAAAATTGAAGGAATGCCTTGATCTATCAAGTATTTCCGCAAGGTATCTACTGACAGTCACTTAAATGGAACTTACAGCAAGTCAGTCTTTGTTGTCGACCGTAAACTTGAAAAAAATGGCCTGTCTGTGGCTACCTGTGTGTGGCACACTGTATTGTGAGTCACCTGTATTGGGTGTCAGCAGCTGATAACATCGTCATCTGTCACACTACAACACCTGAATAAACCACATGACCTTGCTTACTACACGTGCTTAGGATGGAATGTAGTGCTGTGGTTCTTGGCACTGACTTATTGAATTCCACTCTTACAGTTGTAATAGTTTCTTCTCCTGGGCCACCATCTGTGAGCAACTTTTTCTGGATATCACTGAAATATTTGTTCTCTGAGCTTACACATACCTTACCTTCCCATTATTTTTTGTTTAATTGAAAGGTATGCTCCAGATATCATCTTTCTTCAAGAGGTCATCCTAGAGACTTGTAATACCATCTGCTCTCAGCTAGAGGACTACAAGCCCTTTCCTGCTTCTGATAAAAGCTACTTCACTCTTATTCTCTTAAGAAAGAGTACAGTCACTTGTTTATCTGACAAGATTGAGAGCTTTCCTGGTTCAACAAGTCGCCGTGCTTTACAAATCGTAGATGTAAGTTGGTGGTATAATTTTATTTCAGACTCGCTTCATAGGTTAGCGTAACGGAGTATATTACTCATTCTTTGCTAAAGCTGGTGTGATTCGTATGCAATAATTCAAGGTTGAGGGTTTTAAGCATCTGGTCATTTTCATGACCAGATGCTCAAACACTTCAACAGATTTAAAAGCCTTCAAGAGTTTTGTTTTCCAAACTCGAAAATCTGAAGAGAGAAAAATCTGTTTGGATGGGGAGGAGTCATTTATTGAACATGTGGAAGGGTATCAGTGGGGGAACGAGGAGGGGAAGTTCCCCCCCCCCCACCTGAGACATGTTGGCAGTTTTTGTAGGATTTGAAAGTGCAAAACACATAAAATGCTGCTTCTACTCTTTCTTGGGGGGGAATTTCTTTCATAAATTAAAAAAAAATTGAACCTTCATTCTTGAAACAACATTCCAATATTCCCCCCCAACTCAAAACCTTTGGGTTTGTACCAGAAGAGTTTCCCAAAATTTAACTAATATGAAGTTGTTCAGTGCACCGTTTTGCCCTTTCCTTCACAGTGTAAGTGTGCCGGTATTGATCTTCGTCTCATGTCATCCCATCTTGAGAGCACAAGTGAAAAAAGGGCAGCTACGGAGCGACAAAAACAATTCTCTCGAGCCGTCCACTTGATGGAAACAGCTCCTCCAAAACAAACAGTGTTGTTTGGAGGTGATACAAATCTACGAGATAAAGAGGTTGGTGAAATTTCATTTTGATGTTGCCAAGTATGACTTGAATTTACTCTGTGAATCTATTCAGACATCTTAACCTGTTAACACCCTTTTTAGGAAAACAAAAATGGTACTAATTAAAGGATCTGAATGTTGGTTACAGGTGGAGAAGTTTTGCTTGCCGACATCCATTCATGATGTCTGGGAGATGATTGGATCCCCTTCAGAGAGCAGATATACCTGGGATCAGACTAGCAATGATAACAAAGTCTGGCCATTCCGAAACCGATCACGCCTTCGTTTTGACCGCCTTTATTTGAGGCACCCCGAAACGATGTCAGAAGTCCTAGCACCAAACACGTTCGATCTTCTTGGCAGAGAACGGCTCTCATGCAACAAGTTTCCAAGTGATCACTGGGGCATTGTTTGTGATTTTCAGGTAAAAACGTCCCCACCACAGGTTGCAGAGGGGTCTCCTTCCAAAAATTCAAATCTTTGCATTCACTTGGACAATAAAACAGATATTTTCCTTCACTGAGTACTTTCCAATCTATAGATGTCTTCACAACAAAAAAAGATCCAGCATGTCCAAAGCCTGGTGTCGGTGTCATCACAACGTACATGTACTTTAACCACTTGGCACCAGATGACCTGTAATCACACATAATTTTCCTCCTTTGTTCCACGGAGAACGTGTACACTCATTTTGTTTACTGCTGTAAACACACAAAGTGTGGCACTACTTTAACCATGATCTCCATTAAGAAAAAGAACAAAAAATGCCCATTTTCAGAAAATTCAAATCGCCATATCTCAGCAACGCCTCGACCAAATACAGACATATTGGTATCAATGTGCTCAGAATTATTCCCTCTTTCAACACAACACAGTCATAAAGCTTATAGAGCAACTTCAAAAATCCCATTTCTGTCCCTACATATGTCATTTGTTTGTGTACGACTACAAATGAAAGAGCTGAACCAAGTCATGTGATAAAATCAGGTGACCTTTTCTTTTCATAGTCAAAAATGGACGAGCCGGAAAACAAAATGGCCGCGCCCTTGGAACAAAATGTGAGTGTTTCCTGATTTTGAAAGATCGTTACTTTTGTGGCTGCATATAGGTCTTTTAATTTGTTTCTATCGATAATTTTGTCAAGTACAACATTTGGAACATGAGAGGAACAAAAGCAAATACAAATGGCCCAAGGAAGCGGCGAAATGAAAGGTCAAACAACTCTCAAGAAATACCGACAACAGCGGCAACCAACACCATGACCACAATGGAGGAGGGTACCGACATGATCGACCAAAGCGACGTGTATGTAAATCGAACAGCATCAACAGGTTCTCGAAGTAGCAGAAGGAAGGAAATGAGGCAGAAAAAGGTATCATTTTAGAAAAAATTTTTTCGTGGTTTTATATATCATGTTGGCCTGTTGACTATTGTAAGTAATCATTGATCTCCATTATATCATAGAGGAAGGAACACTTCCTCCATGATTATATAGACTTGATAGGACATCGCGTCCGAAACGTGTCCCGCGTATTTTCAGGAGGATAAATAACAAGCGTTGCAAATTTCATTGCGTGCACTTTCAAATGGAGTTTCTTAAAAACCGGTTGAGATTTTTGTGCATCAATCGTCAGATTTTGAAGAAAAACTGAATTCTGGGCTCGGAATGGATAAATTTGGAAAGAATAATGGTTGAGATGTACGCAGCAGTGAATTACCGGAGATCAGCGTCAAGTTTGGAAGAAGGAACAGAAGGAAATGTGAGTCACTTTTTTTTAGTTTCAGAAAGTTTCTCAAGTTGCACTTTATAATGCTTAACTTTAAGCCTGTATACATGTAGGCCTAGTAAGAAATTTATGACAGTCTATCTAGCCTATCAGGCATTGTAGGCCTATATGAAACTTGACTATCTCAAAGTTGGGACCGTCTGAAATGCTACTTATTGGCAAAAGTGGTTTCAAAACTGAATGACTGATTTGTTGTTTATTTTCCCCAGATTTCACTGGAAAAATCTCCAAGACTGTGTTTGTCGGATCTAAAGATGCACTGAACCCAAATCGTGTGACAGACGATGTGATATGAGTGACAGAATTCTTCGTGGCAGAGATGAAACCAAAGTGAGAAGCAGAGTGCTGATGTTTCTGTTGAATGAAGTTACAAACAAAGGGATTCAAAGCCTTCAACGCAATGAAAGAAACTTTGTCTACATAACAAAATTATTAGTTCTGTGTTAAAATATTGACTTTTTTATGCCGGCAAGTAGTTGTTAAATGTAAATCTGTATGTCAGGTTGTGAACTCAACTTTTTAAGCTGATTTATAAGTGTCTGTGTTAAAAACGGCAGTAAGTATGTTTGGTCACTCATTTAAAGCTGCGCTTACTTTGTGCTCACAGAAAAGATTCTCACACTTCCATATATCGCATGTCGGTTTTCAATACAATTCACTCAATATACATGTATGAATGAATTTTATTTAGTACAAGTTTTCCTGAGAGTGTGTAAAATTAAAATCATTTTATTGATGATTTTTCAGTGTTGGCTCTTTGAAACCAGACGGAAAAATACACAGACAGTTTGAACATCCTATTTACTGACAAAACCTATTGCATGTCCTGGTGGAATTCTCAAAGGTTTATACACTGAACAAATCATGATTGAACCGACCCAAAGTGGAAATATTGCTCAAGCGAGACCATAGACAATAGGTGTAGAAAAAATGAATTAAAACCAAACACCCACAAAAAGGAGTTAACATTTGAGTGGGTTAGTTAATAAGAAAATGGCCAGTTATTTCCTGAAATGATATTCTTGCATTTTCTGTTTATTTTTGGCTTGTTTTCGGGAGGGAGGCCGAGGGCTTAGCCATCATTCCATGAGAAAAAGGTTATGTTGACCAGAAATGCACGGCATACAGCATCACATTACCCTCCTGAAGCGCCGCCATTGTTCGGCTGCGCATTTTGTACACAAACAATGCGCGATGTCCTCCAGTCTATACAATGGAGATCAATGCTAGTAATATTGTTAATATTTTAATTTTTTTTGTGATTTTGTTATTTCTGCACAGACATAGCCTAAATTAGATTTTAGGTGTTGCTCAAATCTCAGTGAGTGGAATTTATAGTAATTGAAGTGACTTGCACTGTATCATTGTTGAGAATATGATTCTTCCTAAGTGCCAACTGCTTTAATTTCAATGAAATTCGCATTGGGCCTAATAGCTTTGTTAATGTTAAAGGCTTTATCTTGTCTGTGTATGTCACTTATGATGCTTATTGTTTTCATTACATTTTAAATTTTCTTGCCCTATTTCATCAAACAGGGTCTTCTTTCAAAATGTTTCCATGTTGGAAAGTATGTTTTACTTGTTCTGATTTTACCTGCCATACTGAACCATGCATCACTATATCGGGAAGCTGCCGAGTTGAAACCAAAGGGTAAGGCTCCGATCGTACAACTAGACGTGCTTTCTTGTGTTTGTATAGATGACTAGTTGCCAAATTCACAACAGAAATGAAGGAATTAAGAAAGGCAGCTCATTTACATGTACTTAAAACCCTGTTTCTATATATGATATCCATGTTGTTTCACATGCTTTCATCTGCAAAGGTTAGTGAGATTGTCCCATTTTCAATTGACATCTCCCTCAAAATGATAATAAAAGTGCCTCCATGTAAAAAAAAAGCTTACTGAGGGTGCAAGTGCAAAAGTCATCTTAGATTAACACCATTAGGTATTAACATCACACATGTAAAAGATTCCTGAAAGTAGTATTGCTGTAATGAACATCATTTTATCAAGAATATGCCGAGACTACAAAGTTTGTTTACAATCCAATTGCTTTATTTTCTTAGGTGAGTTGTACGATGTTGGTTGGAATCACAAGCTTCAACTGAACTGTGCCGGATCTGGAGCACCAACAGGTAAAATTACATGTGGTTTTGAGGTAACCAATTGCACTGTAAATTAGCCCTCTGGAGGAGAAAATGTTAAGATCCCTTGGCTGTGTGGCATTGTATTACTGCTTGTCTTTGTTTTGATTTCAGTTGTCCTTGACGCACCGACTGGTATGACATCTGATGTGTGGTGCTTGATTCAACCTAGGATTGCTAAATTCACCAGGGTGAGTATCTTTAGATTGTAAGACAAATATTTGTCGAAAATTCTACTGGCAGGGAGTAACGTCCTTGATACTTTTGCAAGGAAAAACCTTCCTTAATCTACCCGGGTCTTCGAAAACGTCTCGGTAGACTTTTGAGCATTTACAAAAGTTCAGGTTAAGTTTTTAAAACATGCCCTGGTTGTGAAATGATTAGAATAATCCAGCAGCTAGCAATAGAGATAGAATAAGAATAAATGTTGTTTAAGAGTAATTGCCTTGTTCCCATTTCATTCAAGTTGGGGGATTGTAGAAATGAATTACTAAATTTTGTACCTGTGGTCTTTTGGTGATCCATTCCACAGGTGTGTTCTTATGACCGGGCTGGACTTGGCTTCAGTGAAAGGACACCAATGGTCAGTTTGGAATCATTCAAATTAAGACCAGTGAAATAAATTGTCCTATCGTAATTATGAAATGTAACTTGGGCAGGGAATCAAATGTTAGTCAGGGGTAGTTATTTCATAGTAATAAAGTTATCAACAAACGATTTAAAGATATTAGGGCAGCAAGTGCATATCCCAATGAGTTTCAGTACTGATCACTGATGTATGCTTATCAGTGTCTGTGCAAAGTCTTTTAATGCAAAATATAAACAACCAGACGAGTCGGAGTAATGTAAAAGTGCAACCAGCTGTGAAGACATCTAATTACAGCAAAAAATCTTTTGGTTGGCTTTTTTAACAGAATTTTTCATCAGAAGCCTACACAGTTGTCAATAAAGAGAGGGGTCAACCTAGCACCGTAGAGAGGTAAGCTTAAATAACCTCAAGTTTAATGCCTTCTTGAACAAATTAGCCCTATTTAGGGGAGGGTAGTGTAAGGCCTAATACATGTACATGTATTTGATTGGTAGGATGTGCAGGTATGGTGGTTTGAAACAATTATCGTCACCCCTAAAATATTGTATCATTGACTCCTTTTTTGTTTTTGCCTGTGTTGGTTGTTGTTAGTAATCAGACATAAATACTCAAACATGTAGTTTATTGCATCTTTTTTCAGGATGGCTGAAGACCTGTACCATCTGCTGCGATTTAGCAGCGACCAGCCTTTGCCATTTATCTTGGTGGGGTCAGAAATTGGCTCTTTAAATGCAAGGTTCTTCACTCAGATGTATGAAAGGTCAGTTGAAAGTTTACAGTGCAAACATTGTACAACAAATTCAAAGGATAAAATGGCACCTGCTCCAACAGTTTCCTTACATATGTACTACCTTTATTTTGAATTTTTGCATTTCATTTTGATTTTTTTTCCCTCCAGTGCTGTGGCTGACTTAGTTCTAGTTGACCCTTTAGTTGAAGGAATGTTTGAGCTAGACGATGGAATATGGAACAGCTTTTGGTGAGTTAGCTGATTTTTTGTCCAGTTTCCTCCTTTACAGACGTTTTACCTGTTTCTTCTACCTCCTCCATTTGACATTTACACGGTTGTCAACTGAGGAACTACATGTATTGTGGGGGGGGGGCTTCCCTGTAGTCATTTCAACTCTTCAAAAATTTCCTTACTCTTTTCAACTCGCCATTTTGAGCTTTAATTTGTCTAATTTTTCTTGCAGGTTTGAACATCTTTTACCCTCTTTCCAGTCACTGCAACTCTCTGCTGCTATTGGTCTATCCCGGATTGTCTTGCTACTGGGTCTAATGGAGCTGCCAATCACAGGCCAGGTTATACCAGAAGACGTTGTCATCAGACAAGTAAGAGTCTTTGTCATTGGTCAGCCGTTAACTCTTACAACCCTACCATGATTTTTTTTTTTCACTGAGCCCTGCAACTTCACTTCACAATTTGCATGAGGTAAAACTGACTTTTTTTATTGTCATTCTAGAAATACTTGCTGTGCCAGCCACGCCACCTGAGTTCCATTGTTGACGAGCATTATTTCATCAACCAAAGTCTATCACAACTGAGGTAAAGAAAATGCTGAATGTTACTCTCACATTGTAGAGACAGAAAAAGTAAGAGTTTTTGAGTGGGATGGGGTTCAGATTTTGCAAATAAATTTTGAGACCAGTACTTTGTGTACTGTCTGAGAAAACTGCCTCAGAAATTTTCAGTATTTATTTTTTAAAATTTCTTTTCAAATCCAGAACAGCGTTCCAAATCAAGCCATTTCCAGAATCAGTATCTGTGACCGTGATAACTGGCAACTATTACGATGATCAGCTACCCAGCTCACTCAACAAGGTGAGAGTTGTGGATTATCACTACACACTGGCAACTTTTATTTACAGAGGACTCAAGACAGTGTTGTATTCGAGTCCATTACAAGTCCCTGTATTAGTCAATCACAGATTATTCATTCTTAAGCCAATTCACAAGCTATTCAACTAAGCTATGACAAAAACATTCTTTTGTCACTGTTAACCCTGTTATTTGTAACTGGCCTTGTAAAGGGACTTGTGAAAGGACTTGTGATGGACTTGAATACTGGCTTAAAAGAAAAGTAGAATTATTGGAAACCTTTCGCAACTGCTGCTAATCCTTGATTGTTTTCGGATTCTTCTAGGTATGGGCGAAATCTCAGCAACACTTGATGTCCAAAATTCACCCCAATGCCAAGCACATCCTGATCAATGGAGCTGACCATCACATGTTATATCGCAATCCTAATGCCATCGTCGAGCCGGTACGCAAGTTGGTGAAACAGTGGCGAGCCAGGAATAGCGCTGCTTACCAGAGGAGCTTAAAAACAAATACAGATTCGCCCCCCCAGTGAACCTCAAGAAAGTAGGACATCATAACATTCAGCAGATTACACTAAAGAGCATCTTTAAAAGTGTTGGAGGTCTCGAGGCTGGCCTTGGCCTCTTGGCTCGTGGAACCTAGACTCTCCAATGGCATGATGGAGCTAAATAGTTTTTTTATCCCCAGGGAACATACTTACTTCCATTGATTGTTGTGTGAAAAGGATAGCTTTTCTGTTGCATTAGGCTACATGTACTCATTGAAATTGTTTTCCTAGGTTGGGATCGCTTGAAATAAAAACCTACCTCTTTTGTGTTGTCCTTCGGTTCTACATTCCATGACAAGTTCTGCTTAAAAGGTGAAATGTAAGCTTTCTGTACAAACTTTGTTCTCTGCAAATTTCTAGAAAAGAATTTTCGGCCAAATTTCTGATTCACTCTTTGACATTTTGAACGGTTTGTCAAAAATCAGGGGAACCAAAAATTGACCAAGAATTTACAGGGAGATTGGTTACTCTCTTCATGTGATTCCAAATACGTTGTTCATTCTCATTTATATGGTTGCAGGACTCATTTGGCAACTGTGTGAACTTCAAACTATCTTACATGTACCTGATTTTGTTTTGGGATTAATAGCCTGCATTTAAGCCTTACCTTTTTACATTTTAGTTTTTATGATTGAAAAAATATTGAGGAATTATTTTGTGAGGAATTATTTTGTGGGGAATTGTATGTGTAAAGAGCAATTAAAGTTTTACATTTTTCTCTTTTTGTTATGGTGGGGGACTCCATACTCCTACTTTGTTGAGAGAAATCTAAAAATTGAACTTTGCAACACCTGCCAAACAAGAGGGAATTATGCCAATTCAGATTTGTTTACTGGGTTGTTAACAATGTTAACTGAAAGTACATGTAACTAATCAATGAAACACAGCACTTGGTTTTTTAATAGACAAAATAATCGGGATATTGTGGATATAGATGAATCTTGTGTGCCAGCCAACAGTGCCAAAAGTACTCATGTTGTATGTACATATGTAATAACTGGCCTTGGCCTCGAATGGCAGTGACTCAGCCATGAAGGCTGTGGACTCGACTCCAACACTGATCTTTAACCCGTTGAAATAAACCTCTGGGACATGTCGCAACTTCAGTAAATAAACAGACAATTAAAAATAATGGATATTTCCAATGCTGGATGTACTGAGAGAGTATTATTCATTTTATAGTTAAGAAAAATCCGCTACATTCAATATCCATCCACTTTTCAGGAAAAACATACTGTTTATGAAAACTTTACGGGCCTAGTTTTACTTACAATCCCCAATCATGTAAACATATCTTGCCCCGAACATTTAAGAACTATATTTTTGCCCTATACAATCCAGTGATAGTGTTGTACTAATGCCACCTACAAGTCAGTTTTCTTGACAGTTTAAACAGATTTATTTCCTTTACACTTTTTGATTGTATAAACTCTCTATTTCCTGCTGTACAGTTGCCAATCTTCTCTACTTTTTATATTCATTTCAATTCCATACCTTTGTGCCTGGCTGTTTTGGCTTATCACCTTCGTATATGTACATAGTATTAGATGAACGTTTTTTATCTCTGAAGCAAAGAATAAATAAATGAATAGGAAAGTAACCCAGATGTACAGCTACATATATTTTTCTATATATAATTTCTAGGATTTCCATTTTCATGAATAGAACTATCAAGAATATGCGCAAAAAAAAGTAAAATGGATGGGTGACCTTATTTAACATAGAATTCAAGATTGATTTCATTCCCTAGATGTGAATCTTTTGACCACCCAATTTAAAGACAGGAATGTATTTTTGAGTTAGTAAATAGTAGCAGTGGTTAGTGGTGTTCAGTCAGTACTGTCTATGAAAATTAACATTACGTAATTCTGTAGATTTTATGAAAAAGGAGAGCACCTGAGTACCATTGAGTGTCAATTCATGGTGTTGGTGACACTTACGTGCCACAGCATCAAATTGAAACCACCAAATGCAACAAATGGTATTTTGTTTGAAATGAATTTTGATACAACTGCATGTATTAGCACAGGAATGAAAACTGACCACATTAGTACGTACATGTAGCTGGCAAAATGTTTGTTACACTTAAATAGAAAAAGATGTTCAATTATGCAAGCATTTCTCATAACACTTCCATTGTAGTTCTCACAAAATAAAAAAGATGATTCAATAAATGCCCCGTGTTGATCTTGCTAACTTATAATATAAATATAAGAGTGATGTGAGCGTCGCGACTTTTAATGAATTCAACTGACCTTTGACCCTGCCAGTTGACAACAGATTGGCTGCAGTGATGTACGTACATGTATCTTAACTGGATCAACGCGGGGAAAGTTCAAACCAATCAATTCTAAACAACACTTATCAGCACAAAATAATTCAAGGCAGAATCTGTGTGTACAGAATCTGGCATGTAACAAATACCGGCAAGGGGTTCTTAAACATGAAAGAAACATAAATATACACTAAAATAAAGGCAAGATAGTTTATAAGAAATAGGTAGGAAGTTACAAACTGAAACAATAAAAGCTTGGATACATTTAAATCATGGGAACATACATGTAGGCCTTGATCTGATGTCATGTGTTTTCATGTCTTTCAATCTCTAGCTTTTCACCAACATCATTTGTTGCTAAGGTGTTGCTTGTTGTCTTGGTAACAGTATAGACAGAATATGCGGTGACACCAAGAAATACACTGGAATGAAATGCAACAAAATCTTGTCACTGGTAATAATAATGCTTGAAGAGTTGCAGCAATGATTTTTTAGATGAAAGTTTCAAATTTTTCGGCAGTGTTGGCAATTTGCAAAAAATACCAGAAAAATGCGACAAGAAAACCAGTAAATTATGGAAACTGAATGGGTTTTTCATCATTCGCATTACTGAGAGGTAGCAACTCTTGAAAAACCGAAGAAAAATTGATAAATTTGATGACCTTTGCAGGTCTCTCCAGCACTACATGTACATGAAAAAAATCATGATCGGAATACCTTTGGACTTTCAGAGAAATATTGGGTACTAGTCAATATCACAGTTTAATTGTCACTATGGGTGCGTTCGCGCAGTTGCTCCTGTTAAAACCAGTAGGGCACATGCGCATTACACTCTGGTGTACTCTAGTACTCTAGCGAAAGTACACTCTCGCTGACTTGTGGGTCATACTCCAGCCGTTTGAATACTCAGGAGTATACTCATGTTAACATGACTAGCTCGATCGAACACACCCTATATTTTCTTTGTTCCCTGGTATTCAGGATTTTTGAATGTAAACAAATGAACAGTCTCTGTGAACCAGCTTACTATACCATTCACTTGCCCTCACCAACAGATTCTGTAAAGTGCCTTTCGCAGCCTGTGCATGATGCATCATCCATGTATATGAATATTCTTTGGGGGAATGGCTCTGTTGCATGTTATCACTAACCTTAAAGCAAAGTCACCAGTGAACATCCCCTCAAAGATGGCCAGAGATACTAGGATCAGAACAGTCTTGGCATTGGCTATGGCAAGTCTGGACAGCAGGGATGGGCTAGGACACCGACTAACACAGATACCAGTGAGATTCATTGCAGCTCCAAGGACACCACTGAAAAAACATTAGAAAAGAAAAGTGGATCATTTTGTCTCATTTGTTACTCTATCAATGCAAGGAATAGAAAGAAGACATAAATATAATTTTGATTACATTTCACAATTGTTGCCTGTGGTTTAGGGGTTGATGGTGTTTTGCACACCTGAGGGGGCAAATGGCACTTGAGGTGAAGCTGAGGGTGTCATTTGCCCCCGAGGGTGTACAAAACCCATGGACCCCATCACAGCGGGCAACAATTGTTTTGTTATACAAATGTACAATGGTCGCAGATTTCACAGGAATGACCTTATGCAAGGTGATCTAAAACACTTTGACAAATTAAAACCCTGTGAATAGTAAATTAGATATTAAATTCCAAGGAAAATTACAGATTGAGATGTCCTTCGTTCACATCGTTTTTTTTGGGGGGGGCGAGTCTAGCATTTATAACAAACTCTTTTGACAGCAAAACCTGGGATTCATAAAGCATTGGGTTTTTTTTGAATGGTTGAATTGAAAGAAATTATTGACACCAAAAGTATTGATAAGATTGAAGAGCAGACGAAAAGAGACATAGGCAAGAGCTTTTTATATGAGCAGCAATGCAGAAACAATGATCAGAGCTACAAGTTTCGCAAGCACATAGCTGGGAGCATGAACAGAAGTCTAATCATCTGGGGGCGGGGGACTCCGTCATGGTCAGAGTGAAGAGAGTGGCACATACCAATGGACACAGTGCTTCAATGTCCCCAACATAGAGCACATCTCCTACAATAACAGGTGTGTTCTAGTACCATTGCACCTACATGATACATGCACCCTTGTAAACATCTCACGCGATCAGTTCACAAGCAATAAAAATTCTCTATCTATGACCTGGTATAACAAAAAATCATGTCTAGGGCCAACAACTTGCACATCAATGATATTAAGAATTAAACAGTGCATGTACATGTACCTTTTCGGAAAAATAAGCTCCTTAAAATTAAAAATTTCAGGCCAGAGGCAACTGGAAGAGATCTGAAATGGCATTACCTTAAAATACAACCAATGTAGAATCGATACAGAAACCAATGAGGAAACTCCCGTGCTGCTACGATGTCACCTGGAGAAATGTAACACAGAGTACATGCAACAGCAAAGTGGCACATTAAACACTATTTATTTGAACTTGTTTGTGGCTTTTGGTTCAAACATCCTGAATTGGCAACTACACCGTAAGTTGGAAGCTGAATGAAGATATACATGTACTGTATATCCTCCCACAATAACTTTTGAAAGTACTAGAAAAATGCAACGCTTTCTGTCCCAGTTTCGGGCGTAATTTTTTAAACATTTAACTACAGAAAAAAAACAAAACACACACACACACATAAAACTCTGCAGAACAGGTTTCAATGATGTATCCCCAAACTCTTTCTACAAACCATGTATAATCATGGACTGCTGGGGAGTAACTTACATGTATGTGGTTTCACTTTTGTTTCTTTGATGTTCTTTGCAAGAACGTTTCTATTTGATTTGCATTTCATAAGCTCCTAAGTACATGTACGGGAGTCATTCTTCTTCAAAGACAAAACTCCATTCAGTCCGCTCACATTTTCTCAGGTACTTGCTGGAGGCAACTAACACCAAACTGAATGAAAATGGCTTTGCCGCAAGAGGAAAATGACTTTTCCAAGATTTTGAAAGTCATGCTTTAAGGAATGATGCTATTTGGACGACTGCTATAAAGTGTATGGCACCTGTTGGACTACTTCTGAATGGGTGTTTTCTCTACACCGTGGTGCGCATTAAATCTATGCAATCCATTGTCAATGTCTACTTGGCCAATTTGGCAGTTTCTGACACAACTAACTTGGCCTCCTTGATTGTTATTGCACTATGGCCGCGCAGTGAGCTACCAGGTGTTCGGATAGCCATTTTGTACTCGGTTAGTAACTTGACCAGCATTGCGTCCTACTCGATCGTAACTGCATTGACTTTTGAAAGATTCTTTGCCGTAACTCGTCCCCTGACATTCAGATCCCAGCAAAGCAAATCAAGAGCTGCCAAAATATTGGCAGTTTTGTGGAGCATGGCAATTGCAGCAGGTGTTGCATACCATTTCGCAGCTGTTTATGGAGGGATTGCTGGTGAAATAGCTGCTCACGTGATGATCATTCTATTTCATACCACTGGTCTGTTTATCAACGTGGGCCTATACGCTTGCATTGTCAAGAAACTACATGAGCAACCACACATTAGATCAACAGATAATCATCACCATCAGGTGCGAAGGGCAATCATCATGCTCATCGTGAACACTACAATTTTCTTCACCCTCAACATAACTTATATCACTCGATTTATCCATAATTTGGTACTTGTGTTGTCCAATCTCTCCCTATATGACAAAATCAATTTCCTCCATGTATATACCGATCTTCAAGTTGCCTCTTTTATTGTACATTTGTTGAATACCTCCTTAAACCCTCTGGTCTACAGTTGCACCAATAAAGACTACAGGAAGGCCTTTTTGACAGCATTTTCCTCTTGCTTCATATGGCATCTCTGCCCTTGTTGCCAGCAAAGCCAGGCCCCACCACAGCAACCAATTGAGGACATAGAACTCAAAGTAATCCATCAAAATCAAGACATTCCTAAGAAGTCACCTGAGCTCACTACGGAGCAAATCCACAAAGCCCAAGTGCAAGTCCACCAACTCCACGATACCCTACGAGAGCCAGTGGAACACAATGAACTTCAAGGGATCAAACAAAGCCAGGCCGTTCCACTCGAGTCAATGGACTATGTTGAGGAGCAAATTCACAAAGGTCAACTGTGCGTCCATCAAGTTGAGGACAGTCCACAAGAGCAAGCACAGATGACAGAGCTGCAAGGAGCCCACCAAAGCCTAGATGCCAGACTACATACAACAGACTGAACTGCACAACATGTCATGAACCCACCAGGAACAGACAACCTAGACCTGGTATCAACTACATGTACGAACCTAAATGAATACGATTTAGCCAGTAATTTCATTGCAGCATCGATATTAAGCAATCAAGATTTTATGGCTCACTTGTGACAGAAATTTTAGAATGTCTAAAGAGGAAATTTTAAAGAGGAAGATAGCTTGACAACGCAACACTTGATGAAGTCCTAGAATCATCCTTTAGCGTTATCTTTTCATTACTCTACGGGCAAATCAATTTTCCATGTAAGTAATAAGTGTTTGTGAAGTTCCCCGCCCCCCGGGTATATAATTTATTGCTCTTCAATCAGCTAATATTCAATGACATTTGATAGCAATACTGGCCCAGAATATCTTGGAACAATTCAAAGTAATAACAAAAGGATTACACATTTCAATGTGTATTTTGGAGTTCTGACATGACGAGACAGAACAGAGCAGAGATTATAATAAGAGTGTGGAATCAGGAAAGAAAAACATGTAAAATGCTTTCAATGTTGTTTGCAACGTTTCTGTTAGTCATTCAGTTTCCAAGTTACATGTACATGTATTTATAGCTGTGTCAATTTTGTGTTCATTGATCATTAAAAAGTGCAAATCAAATCTTTTTTTCTGACTGTTTTGCCCCACATCTCATTTGCTTAAGTTAGGATGTTCATGTACCATTATCTGATGCTTATCAGTAACAAGGTTTTACAAATGATCCCCTGAATTGCAGATATTATGTGCTATTTTACATTAAGGTTGTTGTGTCTAATTTCTGCAGAGCCTTAACCCTAAAAGAGCCGGAGACGGTGAGAGAGACAGCATCTGCCCCCCCCCCAACATTTTTCTGGCATCACCGCAGTGCAATTTTTCAGGAGCTGTGCCTAGAGGGGCTTTTAGAGTGAGTCTTTGTGGTCATTTTGCCCCCAATTTTGTGAACATCGAACATCCCATGCTTGTGCAGTGCACTTTTTCTGAGACAGGTCAGCCTAAAATGTATACGTTTTCAACTGCGGTGCTCAATGCCAGCTGGCATTGTAGCACAAATGACCGAAAAAAACCCAGGTCTGATTGAGTTCACAATTGTAATGATAAGGAATGTCTGTACATTCATGCCCAATTTCAAATGAAATCAAGAGTTGCACAGCAAATTCTTTGGGAGGGGGAATTCTCCCTCCTCCCCCATAAGAAGGGCCTAGAATAACCAGACTCTTTGAGGGTTAAAGTGTAGCTGCAGTTAATTTTTCTTGGACACAATTTTTTAAGTGATGTCATCCAAGGAAGACATAGTTCAGTGTATCTGGTTTGTGAATGACTTTGTCATACATGTACACGCACCAACATTTTTCTGTTCAAATTGTAAACCCAGAATATACATGTACTTGATAAAACATTTCTGAGAGAGGGATTGATGCGCGCTCGCCCAGCCAAATCTACAAAATTCAGGACATGTTTGTGTACTGTAAACCAATGTAACACTGAGGCTTTCTTCCTGGGATGACATCACACTTTTGCTCACAAATATGGAAATACTCATTAGCATAAAAACCAAACAGGCAGTAAAATACCCACTGAAGTTGTACAATAAAAATGAAAACAAGTTCTATTGAGACACAAAGGTGCACTTTGAAAGTCTGAATTAAAACAAATTGATTGCAGCTATCCTTTAAAGTGACAGGTGTTTACTTACAAAGGGCTACACAGTTTCAAAGAGCAGCTTTGCGCTGATTATTCTTCTAAGCCTGCACAATTTCTGCTCGTAATCAAAATCAGGTTACCAACCAAAATACTCTGTACCCAGTATGCCGTTTCGACTGGTTTATGGCTGAATAGCACATAAACTTGCTGAGCAACATCTTCTGAGTCTCTGTAAAAATGGCTCCAAGCTTTGTGATGGTAGACTTTAAGGTTTTACAATGAATTTTACTCACCAAGAATGACACTTGCTGGGGACAGAGCGACGGCACTAAAGAAATAGCAATAGAACAACTTCTCTACATCACTAAAGGGGAGGGGGTGAAAATAAACAGGGAAAGGATAGTCAGAATATATGTACATTCAATCATTGACTGTCAAAGACACATACATGTACAGTACGTGTATGTCACTCTGAGATCGGAAAATCCCAGCAGATGAAAGAAACATACGACACTTGCTGGGGATGGAGCAACGACGCTAAAGAAATAGCAATAGAAGTTGGAACTGCTGAAGTTCAGCCATCCACAGTTGTGAACAAGCTGGGTGTGTAGTTTTATTCCCACCTTAATATGGATCGACACATAACTAATATCTGTACGGGTGCATTTTACCATTTGTATAACCTACGTCACATTCGGAAATACTTAAGCCAGACTTGTACTGAAACCTTGGTTCGAGCATTCATTATGTGTAAGATCGACTGTTGTAATGGTTTATTATACGAACTTCCCCGATTCTCAGATATCAAAGCTACAAAAAGTGCAGAATGCTTGTGCCAGACTAGTGTGTAACTCTGCTAAATACTGCCACATTTCCCCTTTGTTGGTTAAATTACATTGGTTGCCTATTTGACAGAGAATTGCTTTTAAAATACTTTTGATAACATTTAACGCTCTGCATGGCTTTGCACCAGGTTACATCTCAGAATTACTACCACCTAAATCCCAGTCATATAGGTACAGTCTTCATAGCTCACAGGACAGGTTGATCCTTAGTCATCCCTATTGTAGAACTAAGGCAACTTTTGGAGACCGTGCATATATTTGTGCTGCTCCTAGGCTTTGGAACAATCTGCCCTTTCGTGTAAGAAGTGCTAAATCTGTCGACATATTCAAGATTGTTCTAAAACCTCATCTCTTTCATGAAGCTTTTTCCAACACCTGATTTTCATTTCTGCTAGTGCTGGGTATTGTTATGTACAGTTGAGTATATTTGCTTAGCATCGGCACAATATAAATGTTCCTTATTATTATTCTTATTTTCATTCCAACTACAAGCCAACATCTTTTCACCCTATCACCCTTTGGGTGGAAAGACATAAGTCACACGTTACAGTCAGTAACTAGTGATTTGCACTCATTGAATTGAATCATTAAGATATAAACACTGTGCACAGGGACTTATGATATCATGGACTAATCCAAGTAGACGCCATTACTGTCGCAGCACTGCACTCTAGTGCACATTCAACTGATGCACAGGCATCTTGGCAAGTCACAGCACCCTACTGGTCAAAGAGGCATCTCACACATGAGTACCACCTGTCCACGAGTACAATGCAGTGCCACCCCAATAAAGGCCTCTAATTCTGGGCACTGAATTTGGCGCAAGCGAAAAACTATGGGTTGTCTTCAATAGTCCTAAATCACAATGTCACACTTTGTTTATGTGTAAACTTTGCTAGGGCAGCAAAACTGATTGTGTCCCACCTCACTGCAATAGGAGACATACACACACAGCGTGACGTCATTTTGTTTTACAGTGTAGGTCTACAGACCTCTATCTTGGGGCAGCCATCTTGCTTTTCTACCATTCAAAGCAATGTAACCAAACTGAGGCTGGAAGGAAAAAACGTCTGTTCCCTTTAATGTAAGGGGATACTGGAAACAAAACAAACATGGCAGTATCATGATAAATGTCTACTTTAGTTCCCTCTACAGTGAGCTACAAAACCAATGTCTTCATACCAGAAGCTAATGCACTGCACATAGACCGTACTTAGTAGTCTTTGATCTAAACAATGTAAAGTGTCCAACCATACCTTAGGTTTATTGCCGATCCTCTGGCTGTGGAGTAAATGGCAAAGGAACTGGCTGAGAGGACATAGATAAGCATCCAGAAATAACCCTCTTCATAACTCCCTTCATCTCTCTAAACATTGGGAGAGAAATCATCCGAAATTCCTCCCAAGTAAATTACTCGTTGGTGTATCATGGTACAGAACTGTGACCCATTTATTTAAATTTGTTTATTTGTGAACTAAGGGTCGGGTTGAATGTATCATGGATAATGTTGTGTCTACAGGCTGGGGTTGAATGTATCATGGATCATGTTGTGTCTACAGGCTAGGGTTGAATGTATCATGGATCATGTTGTGTCTACAGGCTAGGGATGAATGTATCATGGATCATGTTGTGTCTACAGGCTAGGGTTGAATGGATCATGGATCATGTTGTGTCTACAGGCTAGGGCTGAATGTATCATGGATAATGTTGTGTCTACAGGCTAGGGTTGAATGTATCATGGATCATGGATCATGTTGTGTCTACAGGCTAGGGTTGAATGTATCACGGATAATGTTGTGTCTACAGGCTAAAGTTGAATGTATCGTGTTGTGTCTACAGGCTAGGGTTGAATGTATCATGTTGTGTCTACAGGCTAGGGTTGAATGTATCGTGTTGTGTCTACAGGCTAGCCACTTTACCCTACTTGCCTATTGCTACCCATTATTGTATTAAAAAAGAGAGAGAAACTGTAAGGACATGCTGTCCAGTTGTTTCAGGACAAAAGAACACATGACTCTGGTAAGCCATCTTGGGACAAACTAGTGCGTACACACATATGCACATGATATACAAGCTTTTGAGCTTCCGAAGTGAAAATTATCATGAAACCTGAAAAATAAAGTGTTCCATGTTCCCAGATTCAGGGCAAGCCACTGACAAAACACAAAAACTACAAATAAGCCACGACTTTTAATATGAGAAGTTTCCTGACCTGTGGATCTGTTACCCACGTCAATATTGCAGCAAATGTCCCGGCAGCCATACTGAATGCAAGAGAGGGGAAACAAAATGAAAATTCTTTTCAAGGTTGAAGGAAGTAAATCAAGTTTCTCAGTCATGCTCTTGGACCTTAGAAAGTGAAAGGAGGGTGCATTTTAGCTTGTTAGCAAACCTTTCTGCATATGAGATGCAGATCACTTCCATTTATATAGTCCTAATGAATTGAATGGAATCCACTGGTTAAATTTGTGTGAATCTAAAATTGCTCGCATGCAGCTTCACGTAAAATTATGAGATCATCATTAATTTACCTTAACACTCCCAAATCCTCCAAAATGCTTTTCTGCAAAATGGAGGAACTTGGAGGATTCAGGGTGTAGAGCAAAAGTGCATGGCTGATTTCGAAAGATGCCATACCAATACATGAAGGTCGTGGATTTGACCTTACGTTGTTTGTGCTTAGTCAAGTACAAATTCAGTCCAATGTTTCTTTTGAATCAACTGCACAGCTCAAATTGCCATTCGCACCACCTCGACATGATGACAGGAATTGCCAGAGGATTTTGAAGGATTCAGGCAGTTAGGCACACCTCCAAATGACATTTTCAAGAAATTTTGGAGGATTTTGGAGGCTTTGGGCTGAATGCAATTTTTTCATGTTGAAAATCGGAGGATTTCAGAGGATTCAGGATGGTTCCTAGTCAAGAGGTCTAAGGGGATAGGGTTAAGACATATCAGGGTTATGTCCACATTGAAACTGAAATCAATTAATGCAATGTAAACACACCTGGCAATGTTGGCCAAACTGAATGCCTGGTTGTTGATGAGGATTCCAACAATGTATGCAGGAAACTCAACAGTGTTATGAATAATGACAAATGCAGGAACAACCTGCAACCAAAAATGGGAATGAATTACACCAGGGCTTGAAAAAAGCACACCTGTTGAGTGACACTATAACTTACATGTACAGTATAATTCTACTTTGGAAGAGGTTTCTCCCACAAGTTCTTATAAACCACTAAGCTGTTAATGCTTATTGATGCACAGCACAGGTCATATTAATCACTGTCAATACACAATACACTGTAGTATGTCAGTATATCTTTAACACCTCCAAAGTACATTTTAAATCAACTGAAGAGGCATAGCATTGTAATATTTGGACAGAATGAGAATTTTCAGTGGTTAGAGGTCACATGTCAATTTCGAAAATGGAGATTTTGGCACACACACAAAAAAAATGATCTTTAAGCTGCATACATGTAGCTATTCACTGCTATTTTGCCCGTCTCACCGGGCTTGGGCCGTTCAGGTATGGGTGATGTATTTAAGCACAACAACTCTCACACCAGAGATGCGACCCGTTAGTGGAACTTCCCAGCTTCTTTTATTCCTAACACCAGAGGGCGCGCTGTGTCTCCACCGTGAAAGTCAATAACGTATTGACAACTTTACCGGTACCTTGCCTAGTACTACTACTATCACTAGCATGACAAGTGGCATTTCCATTGTCCATGGAAAATAATGTTCTTTGCTCCATGTTGTCCAAATAGCCTTCTCTGTCCGACATGCTAATGAATGCCTCTGCTGTTTTTGCTTGGGTCCACCATATGTGCTTGGCCTGATTTTCCACCTTGACTCTGTCCTCCGTGATCATATCTTCCATGACTGTTTCCACGGCAACTGTTTCCTCCGTGACTGTTTCCTCAGCTGTGGCCTCAGCCTCTGTCGTTACTGTTACTGTGTTGAACTTGGCTGCGTCCTGAGGCTCCTCTTCGTCCACGGCTTGGATCACACGCTCTTTTGAGGTGGCCAACTTTGTTACAGTTAAAACACTTCGACTGCATGTGCGGACATCTCTGTGGGTGATGCGCTCCCAGACTGTGGTAACACTTGCCCTGCCTGAATTGTTCTTGATTCCCGGGCCTCTGGGCTGATACACGATGAACTTCACCACTAGAGGCATTAGCCGATGATGTGGATGGCGCTGGTTTCCCTTAGTGCTGCAGATTTTCACACTCTTTCTCAGCCATCTCCATGGCAACGGCCTCTTCACATGCTGCTTTCCGTGTGAGTGTTTCTCTTACTCAGCAACTTTGCCTGGATCTGTTGTAAAGTCCATCCACCAATGTATCACACAGATTGGTCTCCAACTCAGTTCCATAGCCACAATGTCGAGACAGCTTCCTTAGGTCATTGATATGCATGTAGCTAGCAACAGTTTCACTTGCCTCTTGGTGCCACTTTCTGAATGGCGTTCTCAGTGTGATTTGAATTCATGTAGATGCATAATAATTAAACAAGATTGTTATCTGTTCAAACTCTTTTCTGAGGGGTTGTCTGGGCTGACATAATTTGTCTCTATCTCGAAATCTGCTGGCCCAATCATTGCCAGAAAAACACTATCTTCGTTCTCACTGGTAATTTGTTATGCTCTCATCTGTATTTCTAAACGGAGTTGATAGTTGTGCCCGTCCTCCTTTTCTGCATCAAAAGCTTTAATGGTTCCAATAAACCCTTGACCACGCAGTTCCGCCATGCTGCATCGGGGCGGTCAAATATCGACACATTGGGGCAAAATTTCTCTGGTATTTTGCTCAAATTTTATGATTTTCTCTTACTGAAAAGTCACAATATGCAGACTGCTGTTCCTTATTTGGTATGTCCTGGGTCTAAAATAAACAATCCCATTCTCGTCACCAATTTGTTACGTACATGTATCTAAGTACAAGAAATGACACACTGGAGATGCGAACTGTTAGTAGAATTTTCCAACTTCTTTTATTCCAAACACCGGAGGGCGCTTCCGCTATCACAATAACTATGGAGTATAGACATCTGCAGGTGTGTAGATAATGCAAATTTATACAAGTATTACAGAAATGTTAATGCTATGAGCACATTTTCAACTTTAAAGGCATGAATAACTGACCATGGGGGTGACAACCACATGAAAGACTTTTGGGAAAAAACAGGGGGAAATTGTGTTGGCGGTACTGTGAGTGTTGATGGTGTATTGACGGTACCCGTACAATTACATGTAGTATGACACAAGCACCACCTTCAATACAATTAAGTTCAAAAAGCAGATTTTGGATTGAACTTTACAGACGGCTTTGGTGTGTTTACTTACAAGTTTTGAAAGAGCTCTGGATCCTGAGTAGATGCTCCCCACAAAAAACATCATTGCAGGTAACCATGGCAACAGAGCTGACCTTGTATAAAAAATTAAAAAAAGAAACCTCGCCAAATTAACAGACATTAGTAAAGTAACAAACTTACTGATGCTATGAAGTTATATTGCTATGGACCAGGCTAATGGATCAAGCTGTTGGATAATGTTATTTAACCATTTATTTTGAAGTGTGTTAAACTCTTAAAATTTCATGACCTCTTTTCAGTCTTCTGGTGGCAGTTCAACACAATGTAAGCAGCAAATTACAAACTCCTCACAAGGTGATATTTGAAATGATAAACTCGAACAATTAAAAAGCAATCTGTTACCTGTCGTAAGTAAGCTTGATAAAGCCTCGATTGGCGGCAACAAACAGAACGATGACGCCAACTGAAGTCTGCCATTCTTGGAACAGCGTTGGGTATGTGAAATGCAGCACAGACAACACGTACTGAAAAAAACAAGATGGTCAAAGTCATTGATACAATGCGGTGCAAACAGCGAGACCAGCGAAAAATCAAAATGATACTCCAGTTTCTGCTGTGGAGGTGAATACTGGCTAATGTCGACTCATGCAGAGAAGCTGTGCATGTTCATGACAATCACAGGTACATGTAGAGTGTATATCTGTAAGGTGAGTCCTTGATTGGGTTAATCTGAGACAGTGCATGTCATAGACCAGATATTTAAACTGAAAGGAACAGCAAGTACCTAGTTTTTTTAGGAGAGCAACACTGAATTATTTGATTTTCTGGACATTTCAAGAAAATCGTTTTCCTTTCATTAGAAGTTATTGTCAGGCTGTTTATTGTGGCCATTTGAAGGTCATTTGCACAATTAACTAGGCCTGTACATGTATCTGTATTTGTGCTTGTTCCCAAACCAAACAGATCCCAACTATATTTATGACCCATTAAATGACTGAGAAAGAATTGATGTGGTAAGCATGTAAAAACATGTAGACAAAGTACAATGTAATTATTCCCCACGGTGACCTACATGTAGTATTAACCATTAGAAAGTGAAAACATGTCCAGAAAAATTTAATTTAGAAGGGAAAATACAGAGTTGTTTACTTAGACAGGTTAGAAAACAGTTCAGTCTCATGGCATGAAAGGGTTTATGCACGGGGTGTCAAGTATAAGTAGCGTCCACATTTGGAACTCTTCCAAGCCTTACAGGCCTAAGCAAAATGAGGCTCATTGAAAGCTTTTTCACAAAGTCCCCACTTTTTGGGGGGTCGAACTGTTTAACGTCAACAAGCGTCAACACACACAAATAGTCAACAAAGCGTCAACGACTTGGAAATACCCCCTAAAGATTTAGAAGTGGATTAAGCATAATTTAGAGACTCTAACATCTGTGTGTAAGAGAAATACATGTAGTGAATTTGTTTCCAGATTCTCGAAGGGAAATGGAATTTTTTGCAATGTATGGGGGTCACCATCTTTTTAAACAAGATGGCAGCTGGTTGGGCTGTACGAGCAGGCCTGATTTGTCACTCAAATCTCCACACTCAAGTACATGTATCATTTTTGATAATGTGATACATTGAATACGTCTATGTAGGAGCCTGACTGATACTGCATCCACCAGACCAGCGACCAGTTTTCGAGGTCATAAAGGCTTTTTCTGTAATCTAAAAAATACAAACAAATGCAAAATAATGTACTAATCACCTTCCCTTGATCACAGACAATGTGAGAAAAGATGATCAAAACGTGAAAACCTTCACAGATGTTTCTCAACAGAGTGATCTCCGATTGCTCTCACGAACACGCAACTTGTCATGACTGTGACATATTTTTGAGGTTTGTATAGGAAGTACAATGTACGGTGTGTAAGTGAAGCCATATGTAAAATAAACGTTTGCCGCGGTGTGGGGCCTTTTGTACAACTTTATCTCATCCTATACATGTGTACCTAGTAAAAAATTATGATCTTAAATTTTGAATTGGAAATAAAAAGATAAAACTGCAGGTGTTTCTTTGCTTTGAATTCCAAAAGTTTCCCACTGTTTTATTATTTTTTCAACCGCGAGCCTGTGTTTATATTTTCATTGAACAATAAACCACTGAAAGTGATAAATTGACGAATGTTTTCGATTGAACATGCGCCATTTACATGTACACGTATTTCTAACACTGAAACAATCCAAATGTTTAGTGCTTACAATAGAGATTATGTGCCAATGATTCTCCTTAAAAATCTGAATAAAATTGTATTCAAAAACTTTACTGCGCTGTGGGGTTGGAGGCAAGGGAGACCATGGCAAGGACTATATATGTACCCGTATCTCTTGCTGGTAGACGGGTGACACGATAACAGTACTTGATGTTTGTCAAGTGCAAGCAGTTTTCAAACATGCACTGGCCCTACGACGTTAGGTAGTTGAAGTTGGCCAAGTTCAGCGGGTCGAAATTGGTGGCGAACATACTTGTCATCGTCATCACTATCTACGTCGCTGTCGTCATCATCATGTTCAGTTGTCAATTGAGTCACATGACTTCAGTCATAAACGAAAAGCATTTTAAATAAGATTTTAAGCTTTGCATCGTGGATGAAACATGAGAAATGGGTTTGCGGGTAAGCCATGGAATCAATCTCTTTTGGAAGAGGTGTGGTTCTTCAAAGAACCGGTGAGTATCCAGTTTATACTCACCGGTTCTTTTAAGAACTACACCTCGTTCAAACGAGATTGATTCCACGGTGTACTCACGACACCACGTAAACCAAAAGGGCTCAAAATCACTACACACAAAGTACAATGCGAGTTCTCGAAGTAAGGCCAGGTATGATGTACGTAAGTAGGCGCAAGGTTTACCTTGTTAGTAATATTGGTAGCAACAAACAGTACACAATAGACGCCTATGAGTGACCATGCTGCCATACAGTTAGATGAGTTATGCCGCAAAAAAAAAAAAACATGCAAATTCCCTGTCTCCACAACTTGGGTAGACTTCTCACTGGGCACCGGCACCACGCACGCCACGTAAATGACATAAACACGGCCGGCATCGGCTGCAAGTAGATTAGTTATATAGCGCCCCCAATCTGAGTTGAATGGCGCCATCTAGTGATGTGGTTGAACGCCAAAAAAGTTGTTATGAATTTAAAATACGCCACCTCTACGGGTACAAACTTTATTACAATCATTTCTCCCACCCAAAAAAAGGTACTGACAACATGTGAAACATCATTTTACGGTTGTGGCTCACACGTGTGTGGGGGGGTCCGTGTAGTCTTGACACGAAACTCGTGAGATTTGATTATTGAACAGCTGCAAAAAATAAAGAGATAGCTTAAAGGCGAACACAATGGGAAGCTATGCAAAATTAACAGTAATTTTCTTTAACACAGAAACGAGTGCTCCTGTTTAGATAAAAAAGAATTTTATCCAAACATCAACCCTCAAAGAATATAATGGACGCCGCCATTTTTCTCGTACCACTACTGGCGATGACTGGTTTCACGTTCCCGGCGTTCGAGCGGCCAACCCACGAAAAACAAACCGAGCTGTTCTCAAACATACGAGAACAAGCCGCCCGAACACAGCCGAGGCTGAAGTTCTAGTTGTAAAGTGCATCATGTAATGCAATACTTTGATCTGTTCTATTTATGTAGTTTATTAGGCTTTAATTGTGAGGATGGGATAGTGACGTACGTAGCTAGGATTTTGCAAGGGAGGGGGGCACAAGCCAGGGGGCACCAACATCTTTGTTAAGGGGGGGGGGCACCAGCTTTCGGTGATGTGTTTTTTTTTGGGGGGGGCAAGCTTTTGTTAGCCTTGTTCAATACCCATTCATTATTGCAAAGTTTAATTTGTCTCTTATTTAGTGGGGGGGGCTCGGGGAGCATCTGGGGACACTGGGAATTTGTAGGGCCCCTGTGGCCACGCCCCTAGGTGGGAAGGGGGCGGGCCGCGGAGCATCGCAGCGTGGAAAATGATAGTCAGCTATATAATCCTCAAGAAAGGGGGTGGCCGACAGTGAAGTGAATTAAAAGAGGTAGCAAAAGGTTTTTAACATGATCCAACCGCCTAAATGACCCCTCGTTGGGCCCAGTGACCTCTGGATATAATTCTCCAGGCAATCAGTCAGACCAATCAGACCTGCTCAGTCGAATTGAAGACACCACTTTTACCGACGGTGGAGGTAACATTTACACAGCAAGGTCCACATTTAATTAAATTCTTGTTCGCAATGACAACCTGGTTAACAAAAGGGGCATTTTGTAAAACCAATACTCGTCTTCCTGATGATCCAAAATTTAGAGGTACGTATCTTTGAAATTTCCACATTATCCAATTGAGAAACAACACACAGTTCAGAGTTTGTTGCGCAGGACGTTCTATACGAGGCCGGTACCCTGGAATTCAGTCAAGGCTCTTCAAAGCCCGCTAAGTTATGAATTTTGCAGATAAATTCTATATTAATTCTAAATTCTTGTGTATTGTATCCGTACCACTTGAGGTCAGTAAATGCTTCAAAGTCTACATCGTACTACAACATCCAATGCTCCCAATTTACTCAGCTCACTGGGCAATACCGGAAGCTCCCACTATCTTTCCATGTATTTACTTTCAGGATTTCTAAATCCCCTATCGCTAACATCGTGCCAATCTATGCAAAGGAAGCGTGCATCCGACATCCTTCATATACAACATGAAATTTCATGACTAATCCAGTAAAACACTGAGACGTGATCTCTAACACAACTACAGGCCTCTATGCTACGTACTTAATGCCATAATAGGTTACACAAATTACAACACATTAACCCTAACACTCCTCAGTCCTCCAACAGGTGAAGGATTGAGGAGGTTTAGGGTTAATTAAAATCACTTACAAGACCATCACTACTTAATACTGCAACACGCTGCTTAAAAAGAGCTGTACACACAGAGGTTTCAAAATCCTATAGAATTACTCCTGTTCACTGGGCTATGAGATACATTTTTTCAGTAGCTCGAGATCAGCGCATGCGCAATCTGCTCTCCGCCCTCACAGTACTAGGTACCCTTTATACTCCTGGGTTTGGAGAGGCGACAATGGCCAAAAATACCAACGCGCGTGCCATGGCACGCGATTTTGATGTCAAAACCATCGGACAATTGCATCTAAAGCACAAGTTGGATTACCATTATTATACAAGCAAAAATACCACTACAAAATTTATACAACAGCAAGGACGGACCCAGAACCAACTTTCCAAGGCTGGGGGCAAACTCGCTTTCGGGGAGACTCAGTAAACAATTTGACTTTTAGTTTCTACTTTTTGATAGCCTCTATGAAGGGTGAGGCTATATCTTGGGGCTGACGAAAAGAAATGAAATAGACCAAAAACAAACAAAACCAAAAACACAAACCAAACAAAACTGAACCCAACCGAATCAAACCCAACCGAACCAAACCAAACCAAAAAAAAACCAAAAAAAAAAAAAACATGGCTCTTCGTTGGGGGCCATGACCCTAAATCCCTCCAGTCCGCCCTCGTATACTGAGAATTGCCAATGCCACAATGCATCAACTTATCATGAGTTCCTATTCATGCATTTAAACGGGAATGAAAACTTCCCAAAACAAATACATACATCATAGACGGAATCATCCAAATGGATCAATAAATTGATGGCATGCATTCCTTATGCCTACAAATTCACATCACGTGAAGATTTTTCGCGCTCAAAGTTTCATCATTTCTCATTTGTTCACATTTCACAAAGTTCTGAGAAGTTGTAAACAACTTAAACACCATTTCCTGGACCATAGACTATTATTATCTTATGATAGGAGCGTTTCATATCGAATGTATTCATGTCCGGTTTCATACCGGCACCTACGTTACTTTCCATTTTAAACACGCACTAAAACAATCCAACTAAAAAAAAAATCAAACGCAGCGAATAATTAGAGGCGCTTCATCCTGAATACAATTTTTGCATTTTCTTGGTTTATACACTTTCTAATCTTTATCATTCCGGCGGATTACGCCGGGCTAAGATTTGAAAAAAAAAAAAACAACAACAAGTGGTCATGTCAATGAGGTATTAGAATAAATCACAAAGCAATTTTCATGGGAAAAAATAGGGCGAGGAAATAAACACAAAAACTAAGCAAGTTCAACAACTCCACGATGCACAGACGACTTGAGCTTGAGACTACGCAGACATTTGCATTCACCCAGCAAAGCTTTGGTACCTACGTTTGATAGGCAACTTTCTAATTCAATAAACCAATCAGAATTAAACCTCCAAATTGCGTCTATAGTTCCACCCTCGTCCAAATGAGCCAGAAAGTACTCGTAAAATGCTACTTTCCGAATTCGAGTTGGAATGCCATTCAACCACCTGTTGTTTGGCAGAATGATTTGTTAATTATAAAAGACCAAATATAACATCCACTTGAAATTTAATCTCATAATTTTCCCACAATAAAGTTAAAAGTAAAAAATATTTGTGACTGCTCTGATGCCGACCCTAGCTTCACCGACAATTCTAATACCAAACATGAAATGAAAGACTTTGTTCTTTAATGATGTCATCAATTGATATTTTCAAAGCATTTTGTAAGGTCAGCTCAATTGGTGTGAATTTGAAATTAACAAAAGTACCAACACTTTCGCAAGCCCATGGGAGGGTCCCGGAAACACGCCTAATTGTCAATTTTCTGGTTCTATCTATAAACCTTCACGATGAAACCACCCCAAGTAACTTGGAACTTTCCAGTCCTCCAAGTAACCTTGTCCTCAAGGCAACCTTTGAGGAAAAAGTACGGTGTGGTGAATTCCCGGTAGATCCAAGCGAGTACAAACTCCAACTTCGAGACACTGAATGGTTCCGTCTAAAAATGAACAAATAAGCCATAGAAAAATCTTCTGCCGTGATCAAAATTGCAGGCCTACTGGTAGAATTTCTTTTTAAACAGGGCACAATATGAAAATGTACAAGGATCTGTTTTCTTATGTTTTCTTTTATTTGCAATTGAAGTCCACGTGAAGAATACACAACACCAGCTAACAATCTTGAAATGTAGACTATTTAGCCAAAACAACCCTTTTTCAGTGTCCTAATACAAAATTTGCCAACTTTCCGTATAACAGTTGAAACTATTTTTTTCAGTTTCTTACCTGTAACATATAGAGTTGTATACAATCCAACAGGAACCACTGAAGAATATGCAGCACAATAAATAGCAAAGGGTTCCAATCGAACAAATAACGGACGGCCCAGGCACAGCATAAGCCGCACACTAACATCTCAGAAATCGGCTCTAGTATAATGGTAGACGGAATAGTAGAGCGTCGCACAGTTGTCCATCTTGTCAAAGTAAACAAGAGAATGACATCAATGATGGGCATACCACGCCTGATTCAAACCACTTGAAATTCAAACGGTGTGAAATGAAAGCTGCATCTATAAAGCTGCTAGTTTGACCTAATGCAATGCAAACCTGTTTTAAAGGTCATTAATTAAAATAATTTCTCAACACCTGAAAATCGAGAAAACATAATAGTTCAAAACATATGGTGCTGATAAGAAGAGTATCCATTTTTGTTCACCCTGGAAGACTGCAATTAAAAATACATGTGTAATTACAAATGATGCCACAATTATATGTGATCCTTACCTGACCATCCTTTTGTCAAAAGCTCTTGTATCCCAATCGCCTGGATTCTGCATGGCTGGCAAGGTGCTGAGTCTGATCTTAAAACCGCTGGGGGAACAGAACACTTGGTGGAATAAAAGGCAGCTTAGTCATCAAAAATATGCTACTGCAGATTAATATTTGCAAACTAGTTACACGACTTTTCTGTGTCTGAATTCTTGTCCTGAAAAAGAAACGCGAAAGACAACGAACGATGAGGTGATTTGTATGTTACCTTTTAACTGTAGCGCGTCCCATGTAGCAATCCTCTGAAATGTACTTTGCCAATTCTTCGAAGCCGCCAGCCGCACTAATGACGCTACGCCTGACAAGGTTGAACATACCCGTAACGCAAGTGATCCCAAGCATGTTCATGCTTAGATACAAGCGAGCATGTGAACCACCAAAATATGCCTGGCAACCAAAGAGAGAGATGGTATTAAGTAATGGATAAAATCAATGCGGTTTCCGGTTGTCTTCATTAAGAGATTTTCAGCGGCAACATGAAGTGGAAAAAACAAACCTTGTCCAGCGTGCCACCAAAACCTTCTCTATTACAGCAAAAGGGAAGGCCATGAACAAAGCCGACATCAGGTTTCATCTCATGAACCATCTGCGTCAACGTGTTTGGGTAGTCTGAGAAAAAAAGGACAAAGGAGGAACTAACGTACCTCAATTTCGAACCATCTACGAAATGACTTGTCCCCAGAAGAGCCGGCGCAGAATCCGCCCATCTCTGGAAGTTCTCCCCAAATATCGAACATACCATTCGTGAGCAGCGCCCATTGCCCGAAACAGGTGTACCAAAAATGTATACTTTTCACTACCCTGCTCAATGCAAGTGTCGGTTTGCACGTGCGTAGCCCCGAACTTCAAATGACCGTAACAACAAAACTTTATTATTTGGGAGTAAGTTCAGACTTCACCTTGTAATGAAAAAGAGTGTCTTAGCATGCATCTAAAGTTTAAATAAAGTAGAACCAAGCGTGGCACAGCCAAGCTCTTGGGGCGGAATCCGCCTCTGGCTGTGAGATGGGCCAAAAAAAATGAGAGTTCGCATCCGAAGCCAGCCTCCATTTTGATTATTGCAAAAGTTGCCATCAGTGGAGCAAGGAGTTTTGAGAACTTTTAATTATCCATTCTCCTCTCCTATGCGTCAGACCCTCTTACTTTCAAGCTTTGAGTTTTAAAATAAGACTAAGGGAAATATAATACTTTTGAAGAATGCCACTTCATGATGACCGTTACACAATATGATACTGGTTTTCAAAGAAATCAAGTGAGCCGACCAAAACCGATGGATTAGTTGCACAAAGGTAAAGGTGGTAAGGGTCAGATGAATTTCGAAATGTCACTATAGCCGTACATCATGTACTTACGCATTTTTATGCCGCTGTCACTGATCAGAATGAGGTCGTAACGCGATACCATGTATCCCGGCATCATGTTGTTCACTTTAGGATTCCGTATTTTTCCCCAGTCACTCATGCCGCCTGCAAGCACAGAAAATTATCAAAATTTTTGACAGCCCGCTTGACGCTTATATACCAAGGCCGTGAATCAATTGATAACCGACAAGGCGGAGACAGCTGGACTAAGTTCACGAAAAGCAACCTTTGCTGTAGTTAAAGTGTTGTTATGAAAGGCTCTTCCCCCGTCAACTCACCAACGAAAAGTTTGGCATCAACGTGTGGATACCTTTTCATGAGCGATTCTACCACTTTTCGCGCCGGGTCCTTTGGCGTGTGCACACCAAATAAAAGCTCGAACTGTAAGAAAACGGTAAAAATACATAAAAGGATCAGACCAAATCGAAAGGGAAGCACAAGCCCGTTAGTATCACCTTTGTTACTTAGTGAGAACGGGCGTCACCATATTCACCGATACCCCATACACAGATATCAGAATTCTTCTGATATCTATGACCCAATGTTACGTGGGGACGCGCATTGCTACTACCTTCGTTAGCTCGTCGCCCAGCGCCCGAGCAATTAATACGCTGGGAAGGGCTGATGGCTTTGCACTGTGATTGGCTTCTTTGTGCATGACCTCTGACCTCGAGGTTATCACTTCCTGTTAGCCAAGCGTTATTGTAAGTTTTGTTTAGCCAATGGCAATGCTTAGGTACAGACCATAGTGTCAGCTTCCATGATACAAACATAGCCTTGGAACAATCACCGTAATTTATCTTCTTACTAAGTATCACTGATCACGCGTTTGTTGGCAATATATTTTAAACAATTCAATTGGTTACCTTTTTCAATTCTGGATGAGCTAATAAAGTAGAGTGAAAACATTTTGAGCAATTAGAAAGAAAAAGGAAAAAAATCTGAAATTGATAACAGCCACATTGACCAAGCTCGTGCACCTGGCAAAAATTTACCCACATTGCTCCTTGCGTCGTTAGCTGTGACCCCGCGAGACGTATTTCCTTCGCTAAAATCTGTGCAAGGCTATCAGGTTGTACTTCACCAAATACGCGCCAAGAGAAAAACCAGTGCAAAATCAGACCGAAAAAGTGCCGCTTGTCGACTCTCAAGAAAAGGTTGGCCTCCTTTTTTTTCACTGGAAATTCAAAATTATAGCCAGAAGATCACATTTCGTTTCAATATCTTGGTGGTAAGCCGCGAAAAGGTTTTTATTCCCCCTTCCCCGAAGATACCCCCCAAATAGTTGTAAAACTATGTGCTCAGCTGTGAATGTAGCCGCCCGCCTCTATCCAAAATAGGCCCGCTACTTGGGGCTTTTTGTGAAAGAAATACCCCGAACTGGAAACTCTCAGTCCCAAAATAGGGATTTATGGAAACATTCCTACGACCCCTCCTGATTATGGCATGCCTTACTGTAAAAACCCTGTGGGATCATAAAATATTAATGAGCTATCGCGCAGAAATACAACGATTTGCATGATTTGGTGGAATGCACCCATCAGCCCTTCCCATCGCCCGAACAGGGCGTGGGGCACGTTTGTTCATGACGCGTGCGCGTGCGCAAGATTTGCAATAGACAACGGGTTAGCAACAGGCGATGTCTGATTTGTGCACTTTGATTGTAAAGATTGGTGTCATCTTTGTTAATGGATTTTCAGGAAACGGAATGAAATTTTTCGTGACAAATCCAAAAAATTAAATTAATTGTTTTATTTTTCAGTAGCATCGATTTTGTGCCCTGCCTCAAAAAGTAATGAAAACCGTGGTTTTATAATTATTTTTCAACCTGAAAAATTGAATGTTGCCAAATTTGATCAATATCTATTAAAACTGAGTTTTCCTGGTTATAAAAACTAGGTTCATATAAACTAAAAGACTGTCATAATCGATTGCACTCAAAAACTGGGAATCCGACAGATAAAATTTTCTGTAAAATAAATTCAAATTTGAACCACATTTTCGCGTGAAATCGTGTGAATCCAGACATTTTGTAACTGAAAAATACGTCAACCTATCTCATCTAAATAAATTATGTCCTAATAAAACTTACTTCTTAGAGTCAGAAATTATTGTTCTGTCAAACTTTTGACAAAAAAGAGGATACCCTTGCACCATACTCTCGTAAGGGCAGACTTTTTGAGTTTTTGATTCTTGCAGCGGCGAGTCACGGGTCAAGTGCAGTCGTGTATACGTGTTTACATGTACGAGTGACATGTACACGTTCATGCACATGTGCTGGGGCGGACGCGACGACTTTGACGTCTAGGTACCGTCACTAATTTAACGATTCTACCCTATGAATGTTATCAGTCCCGTACGAAATCGGTACATTCTAACCGAAAATCATCATCCTTGTGATGGACATATACCATTTCGGTAACAAAACCGGATCCAAAATGGCTCTTTATTGTCTCACACCGCTGGATCAATACGATTTTGGGGTGATTCAAAATGATCTGATCAAAATAAATGCCTGAAATCAATACATTGAGGGTGAATCTTTAATTTGGTACTAGAGTTTTGTCTCAGAAAACATATTTTTTATTACAAACTAATTGACGAAATTAGTGCAAAATTTTGTAATTTCGATTTTTTTCGTTGTTGGAAAGGGTCCGTAAAATCCACTTTTTTTAATACTATTCTGGGACTTACCGTTACTAATAGAGGAAAATTTTGTGTTGTTCGTGGTGTACTGTTTATATCCTCCTGAATTTTCTTTACGCTTCTACACTGGTATTTTATGAGGTCAGTCGTTCAAAAATTTCGCACTATAACGTTGTTTGCTACCACGAAAACCATTGTCTGCGTGAAAATGAAATGCACGTGCGCTTGTAATAAACGTTGTCTCTATGGAGCGTGAACGCGCAGTACGTGCGGGCGACGAGCGAACTACCTCCGATCGCCATTGTTGAGTGAGGGAGTGCGTCACGGGGTGCATTCAAATCATCTTATGAATACCACTAAAAATAAATGTAAAAAGAGTTTTACCGACGTGCCCGATCACCCTTGTGATGACAAGCTTGACTAAACAATACCTACTTTTGGATAATCCAATGTGAAGAAGGTTTCCAAGTTTCCTTCTAAGTTTTCTTCGATGCCGACAAGTGGTTTGAGAATTGATACGCCGGGTAAGGTCCCATTAAGACCGTAGACTGGACGTTTGTGCAAAGTGAGCTTTCTATATTAAATTAAACATAATGCAAAAAGAGAACTGTCACAAAAATGAAATACTGTGCGCTGATTTAATGTATTGAAAATGCTACTGGATATCAGTGCATCAATGTCGTTCTGCATTATTGCTAAATAGCTTCAAATATTTACAGACATTGCATGTCAATTAAATATATTGAATTGATGCGAAACTGAAACATTAAACCAGTGATTCATGCTAGGCTTTTAACATCATTTGCAGTGTATCCAATACTTTTCCCAACTCCATGTCAGGTTAGAACTATAATCACAGAAACCCTATCAGCCCTCAAGGGCGACGCGTCCCAGACTAAAACGCTGGAAAGTAATACAAGTAGGCCAAGACATGGCCCCAAACTACGCTGGTATAAACTTAAAAGGTTTTCCTTCTCTACTAAGTGCACTGATTATATCTCAGTTTGGCTGTTCTTCTAAAATAAGCTGAAGTCAATCACTGATGCAATAATAACGTCACCTGACCTTCTGCAGACGCTCACTTTCGACTTCGATTTAAAAGAATCAACGATTGACAATCCACTTGATAGAGGAATATGTTATTTATTTACTTATGTGTTTAATAACCAACCGCGGTTGCCCCCAATTACAGAAATTTTTAATAATATATATAAATTCCAACAAAAATTACATCAAATTACATAAAACAAACCAAAATACAACCACACATGTAAAACATAAAAAAGTAGACAATATACCACGCATATTCCCTAAAGCAACACACAGAAAAACGGGGAGAGGGGCGGATGGAATGTTGGGGGAAGGGAGGAACACACGAACACCCAAACACAACATTTTTGCAGGTTCAGGCTCAATTTCCAAGTTTAATCATCCTGTAGAGACAGACAATCAGAATCATTGTTAACCTGACAGAAAAGCTTCAAATCTTCAGCGAAAAGTAACGATCTGCTTGTAAAACATGGTGGTAAATCCTTTATGTACAATGTGAAGAGCTCGGGACCGAGTTATGAGCCATGCAGCACACCTTGTGGCACCGGATACCAGTTGGAAGAATCACCTCAACAACAACCCTGTGTTTCCGGTGTTTAAATAACTACGTAACTGTGAATGAACCTGGTATGAAGCTAATTAATGAAGTGAAAGATGATGATCGATTCTATGAAAAGCTTTGGAAAAGTCCAGCTGTCCCCCACCCCCGACTCAATAGCAGAATAGGCTTCCGTAATAATACGGAGAGATTTGGGGTACAATCTCTCCCAGGAACAAATACATGCTGGTGTTCAGAAATGGCAGGCGGCACATCGGATACAAGCTGGGCACACAAGATTCTTCCAACACCTTTGAAATCAGTGGTAACAGACGAACAGGTGTATAATTCACCACATTCTGCTTCTTACCAGATTTGTGTATAACAACAATCTTGGCAAGTTTCCAGCATGACAGCAAATGTCCTTCCCACAGGAATCTCTTAAAAAGATAAGATAATGGGCTACAAAGCCCAGTAGCATCAGATTTCAAAAAAGAGGCTGAAATGTCAGGGCCACAAGCTTTGGAACTATCAATATTATTGAGTTCACCCTCAACGACAGTGCTGCTAATGATGACAGGTGGCATAAAATTCAAACTAGTCGGTTTGAATATCTGGTAGGATATCATCCAAAGGTGTTAGGCACATACTTTACAAATGCTCCATCAAAGTGCTGCTTTACTGGCTGAATGATCTGCCCGTAAAATATTCTTTCCTCCTTGAAGTCCTCACGTAATGTTTCCAAGTATTCTCCATACTTCTTTCTTGCCAACTACTTGAAGAAGGACCGTGCTAGTTTGAAGACATGAAAACCTCAGGGGTACGATTAACACGCTTCTTCTTGAAAGATTTTTCCTTGAATTTTAGAGCTTCACCTCACCATCAAACCAAGGAGGAGTTGAGCGACGAAGTCGTACTCTCGGCACAACATCTGTGATAGTTCCACCAATAAAATCATAAACAGGGAAGCTGCTTCTTCACAGTTTGAAGTTGCTTCAAATAAGCACCATGTGATGTACCGTAAGGTCATCTTAAGATCACATGCATCTGCTTTTTGTTCTTTTTGACTCGACATGTTGAAGTAACGGTGGAATATAAAGAGCAACGCTGACACCACTATGATCGGGTGAGAATATGTTGTCTCCAATATCACAGGTTGCTTTTAAGGATCGATACACAAAGCAAGATCAAGAAGATGTTATCACCTCTTGTTGGGTTAAGTTAAGTTAAATTGTGGGCACTCATCAAAGCATCTAAAACATTTCAACGGCAAAATTACTGGGCTCTGGTAATCCCGAGATTGCATTCCATTTAGGTAAGTTAAAATTACCCACAAGACGGATGCTGCTGCTTTAAAGAGAGGCACTAGTGAAACAATCACAGAAAGTACGGTAATTACCGAGGGGATGCATGCGACTTAGAGATTCGCAATGAAAGTTGTCCAGTTTGTTCTTGACACTCCTAACATTCTGATGGTAGATATATAAGGTTGTTTCCCTCCCTTGATGAGAGTCACTGGTTGTGCGATGTAGCCAGTGAATTTCCAGAAGTTTCTGGACCAGGGTAAGATTCTACCTCTCCAGACAAAATGTTAAATGTGGAACCTGAGTTGGCATAATATCCAATAGACAACACGTATGTTTCCTCCCTCCATGTAGTTTTACTTATTGTTCAGGGCCAAACACTGAACGCCAGCACAGCTTTATGATGGAAACGAGATGTCTGATGTAATTCAGTCGTCTAATGCGGCAGTGGCCATTTTCGAGCTGTGAAATCCATTGATTTCCTCTGTACCTGAAAAAAAATCACGAAATTCTTGCTTCCGGACTTTCCCCCAAATTTAAAACCCATGAAGGTGAAGCCAGCGCTGAACTAAAGGGCATCCTGACGCTCATTAGCTTGCCACAATTTTTTAAAAGTCAGATTCAAGAAAGTAAATTTGATTCACGCTGTGATTTTATTCTGTTAAAGCAAGTCACTGCCTAACCGAAGTCGAGATGATAGTCGAAAAGTATAGAACCAGTAGGGTTAAATGGTATCCATAAAAAATTGCTTTATGATATGTCAAGGATCGGTATTGGCTTGTGTGGACACGAAATGATGATGTTGCATAAATTGACTAAATGCCACATTTTTTCGTTTTATCGTTATATCATGATTCATGTCCTTTGTAAATATGTATGTGGGGCATATCTCCAGATGATGCTGTAGGCAGCGCGCATAGTACATTTACATGTACAAATACCTTTTAAGGCAGCCCATTCAGGTTTACTGCACAGCATCCTGTAAATGGAGGCAGTAAAGCATGCTAGGATTCCGATAGACAATTTAAAGTAGATTTCTGCAGCAATCCAAAACTCCCGAAACTGCAGAGCAAAATTCATTGAAGATCTCAGCATATGGGTCACATCATTACCAGAAAAGGGTCTGTCAGGATCAGTAGTCAACATTCAAAGTCCAATCCTCTAATGTCAAATTTTTATGAGAATGAACCCTATGTGATGCACAAAAACAGAGCCTAAAACAAAATGTGCAGCCTGGTATAGCCTAGCCATTCTTCATTCGGCCTGGTTGATGTTAAATTAAGGCAAGACCGTTTGGTCTTGAAGTTCAAGCAGTTCGTTTACGTTTCACATACAGCCCTGAACGTGGGCACAAATCCAGCGACACAAAGTCACGTATTCACGTCTGGCACACGAAACAAATTCAGTATGATTCGATTGCAGTTTGTGTTCATATTCTGGGGTTTATTGTATTTCATTTTCTGGTATGCTATGTACTCTTTACGTATTTGTTCACTTTCAAAAATGTTTTGTACACTAACAAATATTATTTGCACCTAAGTTTTCCGTTGCTATTAGCCTTGATTTATTACTGTTCTTAGTCTCAATAAAACGTGTCGGTTAACATATTACTCTTAACATGTTTGAACATAAATTGGTTCATCTCAGCGTTATTAGTCAGCTAAGGGTCTCCATTTTAATTAAAGGATCCATGAAATGAGGTTTACTTGGAAGCACTTCTTGTGTATCTCTGCACTCTTCTTTGATGTATGAAGACTGTTTGACATCCTTTTTGAGTTGCAAGAGTTACACGATAAAAACATTTAAAATTGACCGAGCATTTGCAACATTGACATTGCCTTCAGTGCAATCACAGGTTTCCTTATGAATGTGCAAATTGCATTAAAACTTTAAAAAATCAAAAATATGGGATAAAATTGCCAAAACATTTCCACCAGTTCGATTGAAATCCTAAGGTGCAATTTCAAGGGTTTTATTAAAATATTTCTATGATGATCCCTCTAAGCGTGCACAACGCAAATACTGTCTGCTTCTTTTTTGAACACCAAACAAATGTATACGAAAGACTCACCTGCGGACACAATGGGCCTGCGGACACAATGGGACGGACATAATGGACCTGAAAAAGTTTGCAGACATAATGGGCCCTGCGAACATAATGGTCCGGAACAGACGTCTAAGAAGGCTTCCACACCCTACAACGGTCGACAAGATACTACTGTGCAGAATCCCAAGAAGAAAAAAAAGGCATTCTTTTAACAGGATAAACTATAGTATCATTCGCCGAGATTCCTTTGGCCACAACTAGCTGTTACAAATAATTATAACATTCCTAAAATACCAAAATACCGTCCAGATCTAGGGTTCAAAGTTCATTATTTTGAGCACATCAATTTATGGGAAGTAAATTGTTAAACTTTAACTACGGACACTGCCAAAATCTCTATTGCACTGTCTGAGAACTCCCACACGGGATGTGTGAGTGCATGTTGACCTGGAGATAAACATCTGGCTTCTCGGGACGAACTATTCTCGACATGGGGGTATGTGTAGAGCATGGGAGTTCACATGCACATGTAACTGCTTGCCGACAAAATGCAGTCCAAACAATACTTAATGCTCACCACATTTGTATGACTCTTTTATTCACACAAAACAACAAAAATATCTACAAATGAACACAATGCTCTATAGAGATAACTCTTTACATTGTAACCTTCGTAAGAAGCAATTCTGATACGACCACAGAGAATAAATTGAATATCAGCACAAACACTCCTTATGTGTCGGTCAGCTCATGAACAAAACTTCCAAATGACATTTGAAAGTTTTCTCCATTTGCCATAGGCAGCACTCGAGTCGATATAAAGAACTAGAACTTCCTCTTCTGTTGTTCCTTTTGAAGCTGAAACTTCTACTTACAGGTCCAACAGTTTTAATTTCCGTTTGCCTCTGAGTGATTTGTATGCGGCTCCATTTAATTCCTACCATTCCACTCGAGCAGCATCTGAAATATGAAATATGAGAAAAAAGATGTATTGTTCATATATATGTTCTTCATATACCGATTATTCAATAATCATCCATGCTATATTACATACAACAAATTCTTCTGAAACTAAAATTGATTTTACTTATACAACTCCCGAGGCGCGTCAAAAGTGGACAACTAAAAACTTCAAATTCCCACTGGCAAAATTACAGTCATGCTCCAAAAGTGGACAACCCCATTTCCTCATTCTCTGCTAGTAGATTTTCGGGTTTTTAGAATTTGCGTCATGCATTTTCAAGAACTCACTTTTCTGCTAGCAAAAAATTAGATTTTACTTTAAGAAGTCTTCGTAGCGTCTCAAAAATGGACGACTAAAAACTTCAAATTTCCGCTAGCAAATTTTATTTGATGCTTCTAAAGAGGACAATCCCACTTTTTGCCTGTAGATTTTTGGTTTTTTGGAAGTTGCACCATTCCTTTAAAAAAACAACCTAAGTTTGTGTGGCAGAAATTTGGATTTTACGACGGCGGAGTGGTCAAATTTTGTGTACAAGTTGAAAATCCCCGAATAGAACCTATTATCCCTACGTTGAAGTGGAACGGTCTCAGGAAGATTGGCATCACCAGACCCCCCAAAAAATAAGGTCGACGAAAGTTGCAAAACGGCTGCCAGAGTGATGGGCTTTCTGTGTCCTTGAGTACCGCAAACGTAGAGCCAGCCCATTTTATTGACCCGCCGTCCATTGACGGGCATCAGGCGTCATTTGGACATTCCCTTGTTGTGTTTGGCTTCATGCAACTTGTATTGCCATTTTTATATAGCTAATTTTGTGAAAAAGATTCGGCCTTTTTCACGTCAAGCATGTGAATTTTATGGGAGTTTAGAGGGGAGTATTATTAATAAGGAAATTATTGAACACATTATGTCCAAGATTGACGAAAATTATTAACTGATTATGGTGGAAGTTACTCGATGTGCTTAAAGTGAACAACCATTTTTTTTATATTCAGATATAAGACTTGTTATACCAATCCACCATCCATGCAGTTTCACGTATCTGATGACTGCTCTGGGCCATCATTTGCAAGTTTTTATTTTTATTGCAATAATATCTCCTCAGGTCACTTTGAATCATTTGTCTTAACATCAATGACACAGGCCTCCAAAATAACTGCCCATTTGCATTTGATGACTTGAACAAAAATTTGAATGATAAATATTAAATTAAATCTTTGATGTCATATCAGTGACCGACTGGTGTACTGGCTGAAAGAATTATTTTCATCGTGGCTATCTTTTTGTGATTGGAATAATTATTATTGTCTGATTACGTGTTTTGGAATTTGTGGGGTGTCAAAATTAATTCAGCAACATTTTAATGTTTACCATTTTTACTTCCTCTATTTTCCCCCTTTTGAACCTCTTGGTTCGCTTGATTAAACAGCACTTAGCTTCTTCTCTTCACATCACTTTTTTCAATTCAAACCTTTTTTCGTTCCACAACAAATTCGATTATACTACTGGACATGGACAAAATGGTTTGTTTACACTGCCTGTGAAAACGAGATTGTACACCGTTGGAAAGATTTACCTCCTTGTAGTCGATGGGTTTTAGATTCCGTTGAGTTGACATTACGCAGTTGTTGCCAGCAAAGGTTAGATATAAGATTAGAATCTTTTGTAATTGAACAAAAATGTTGTTTCAGAGTATTACTTATAAATTAAAAGACTATTTAAAATATTTGATCTGTTTTTTATTTCGGTTTTTACCGACCGACTATCATAAAATTTCAAACGAGTCTGCCTCATTGCACTGTTCTTCATGTATTTTTTGATTTCGGAAGTGATGGGTCAATTTTTGGCTTCTAGGTCAGGTGATTTCTATAAATTGATATACTAGCAAATGTTTTCCAAAGCCCCATTTCCGAGTTGGACTTTTAAAGAAATAACTGAACGAAAAAAATATTACAAATTCTAAAATTGTTGCACGTTATTTTTCCTATCTAAGGGTTCCGGAAGCGCGCCATGGGGTTGCCTTCTTTTTGGAGCATCAAATAAAATTTGCTAGTTGGAATTTTTAAGTTTTTAGTTATCCACTTTTGACGTGCCAAGAGACTTGTTAAAGTAAAATCCCAATTTTTTGCTGGCAAAAAAAATTGAGTTTTTGAAAACGCTTTACGTAAATTCCCAAATCTCGAAAATCTACTGGCAGAAAATCAGAAAATGGCGTTGTCCACTTTTGACGCTCCATTCACAGGCTCCAAAGGCAACCATTATCGGAGCCCCCAATCCATGTACACTTAAATACACAGCTCGCGTCCCCATTAAAATAATGGTATCTTCCGATTCACACAGCTCCCTGTTACACGTACACTCTCGAAGTTTCACGTGATTAATGAAACTTAAGACGTATAATATTTCATAGATGAAACTTCAATAAACACACTAAAAACTTCGTGTCTGCCATCTATAGAACTTCAGCTTAACATTAGTACAAAAATTAGTGGAGAAAAGGCTGTAAATCATGATCTTACCGTGAAAGCAATTCGTTGCTAAGACCACAGCAAGACGACCCCGGTAGCCGTGCATACTACGTGAAATGCCTTGGGTCTCTAAAACAGACTTATTTATTGAATCTCAAATTTGACGGACCTAAGCACTGTCCTTTGTTGCGTTTGAATTGCAGGAAATATTATAAGCTTCCTAACCCTGCTTGAACCTTTATGAAAGAATGTGAAGTTCGTGAGATATGGCGTTGAACACGGTGCCCCACGTTCTCAAAACAGCGAGAAAATCGGGGCGGCGCACACAATAAAAGATTTCAGTGCTTTTCAACCCGATTTTGACGGGCTTGTTTCATGGTCATTAGAACTGGAAAACACATGTTTCTTGGCTGAGATTCTCAATTTTCATATCCCGAATGAACCAAAGTGAGGTATCAAACGGTTCCCAAGATAATGCACAAAATGTTTTTAAAAAGGCGCAATTTTTGTGTTTTGAGTCCGCGGGATCACCACTAAGTTATTGACACAATAAATCGACATGAGAGATCATCATTCACTCCGTTTCCAGTATGGACCGTCAGTTACTGGAGCAACTTTTGCATTACACTTAGGATCTTCCATGGATCAGCCTCTACCCCAATGGGTAATTTTCAGGTTTTTTATTTAGGAATTCAAACACAAATCATCCTAGTAATGTCACTCGTGCTGATCATTAATTTGCCCCAACACCCAGAGTGAAAACTTCCTATAGTTGCAGAAAACCCTCTTCATTCAGAATTCCATTTTTGTCAGCGAATATGCTATAAAATGAGGGAAAATGGTCTTAATTGTACTCCGCCACATAAGTGAAAATTAGCATTTATCCATTAAAACAAAATGGAGTCCAGTATAGGACTATACGTGCTGTACTTTTGTTGGGCCTATTTTTGGTTAAGTGCAAGGGTTGTAGGCTGCGAGTTGTTATCTGAAAAATTGAGTTATTATTATGAGTATTATTATTAAATTTTAATCAGGGCTTGATATTTAATCCCTCGACTTCAATTCTCCAATTGCCATGGTTACTGGAACACGATGCATAAATCATAAAGATCTATGGTAAAATTGTTGCACTCCCTGGCTTCACATTAAATCTATGGCAATATCAACATGTCTACTATTGTCAAATAAACAACACTAAAAATCGTTCAAATACATGTATAAACAATTTGAAATGCGTTTTGGTACAACGTCTATAATAATTTTTTGATCAACTTATTTCGGTACAACATTTGAATCAATTCTATTTCATAAAATTGCTGCACGTTCGACAGCTTTCTTGCCCATGCACACGCTGGGCTTCACTACACATCGTAGACTTCCAAAATAAAAGGTTGGCGCTGCAAGACGTTCGATTTGCAGGTGGCCAAAACCTTCTTGTGAGTATCATTCGCTGTAATTGTTCATCCACGGCCAAGCAAGCACGCATACGCTGTGCGCGCACCTTTTTTCCGCAACCCCTCGCGCCAGCCAATCAGAGCCGATTTATTCTTCGTGGGGCGAAAACGTGGTTTCAGCTTCACCGGGTGGTGTCGACCAATGGCACTAAAATGGCGGCCGTTATCACGGGGTAGAGCAGTGTGATTAAGATTTGGAATGCTTTTCCATAGGCTTGAAGACCTTTCAGAACTCATCAATTTGAACGATGGCAGAAGTACAAAATACTGCAATCAGTTCGACTTACAAGGATAAACGCAACATACGGTACATTCGTCTTGTGGCGACCTAGTTACGGGAAAATAATGTAGATCAGTGCTCGTCGGCAATGGCAGAGTTACGTACGTTAATGATAAAAGCCTGCTGTTTGGTTAATAAAATTTGGAGAAAAAGAAGCGATGGTTATCTTACATTAATAATTGCAAGAAAATGGGCATAATTACCAGACCCTTGCTATCTAAACATCAGGTCTACAGACTGAGCTGTATTATACGTAAAAGTAAAATAAAATAAAAAAAAGAACTTGCAAATTTTAATTGTCTCGACATGTCATGCGGATAAATATTGTGCGCTGTAAAAATTGTCAATAGAATTCAATTTTTTACAATATTCACCACTAACTATTTTCATTTTGAAGAAGCTGAATTTAAACACTAGTTGACGAATAAAACAAAATCCTACTGTAGGTACTTAAACTAAGTCGAAGTGTCCTCTACGTTAGCCCTGAACTCGGCGTAATGTACACGGGTTTACCAACAGAACGACTGATTAAAACGAATACCGGGTGTGTTATTATTTCAGAAAATAGGCTCACGTAGATTCACAAATGACGGAAAATGTGTAACGAACCATTTTCACAGGCTGAAACCTACCGGTATACTAAAAAGACTTCAACTTTCCATAGTTTCACTTCAGTTTTAAATTATCCATTTACAGCAAACGTAAATGAACAAAATTTCTCTTCAGAAGGGAAATTTCACTTGAAGTTATTTCCAAACAAAACTGTGGTAAAATAAATTGCAGGACATGTTTAAAACGTAAAATTGAAGAGCCGCTTTTGGTATAGGGTTATTCAAGCAAATCGTTTGCCAGGTTATACTTACATGTAGATAATTGCCATGAAATGGAATAGGTAAAGACAGACTATCTCCAAACACACGAAGAAACATGCCAGGCCGAAGACACAGCTATACAAGTAATCCATTTTCGAAGCTGGAATAATCCTGTGATTTCCTCAACTTCAATTCACACCATAAAGGCAAAATAATGAACCACTGTGTAACTTGTTTCCTGTCTTAATGAATGTCAGGACAAAAAATCGTGCGACAGTCCGTTGAATCAATGGATATGTGGACCACGACCAGTCAACCTTTTGTGAACGTCTACATCCAATGTCCAATTAGCAACCAGGGTATATCAGTCTCATGTAGAGCGTATATCGCGTCCGAATTATTGGCTGCGGCTTGAAATTACACACGAGTCTATTATAGTGGCCGCGGCCAGTTCCCATAGAGTTGTGGGTAATTTTCGGCGAAGCCAAGTGAATCGGACACGGCCTACGACCTCTCATATTCGCACTGGAGGTCAATACCAGGGTACAAGGTACAAGTACACATTTAGCTTCCATGTGTCACGCGCACAAGGGTATGAGAGAATTTGACCTGACTGCTCAAACATTTCCAACCAATGAGAGGACTGGAAGACATTACGGAATCCCGACGGAAAACAGTCTATGGAAAAAGTCCCCAACGTCTAATGAGCCCACCCTAACAATTAGTGCCTTTATTTTGTGAGAAAATCTATATCAGTGAACCAGTGAATCATAAATTGTCTTTGGATTTCGTGGACTACAGTAGTCAAGAAATCAAAGCGGTCTTGGACTATACAAACTAAAACCGCGGAGCAATGGACCAAAATCGGCCAAGAAAAAGGTGAGAAGCAACGACAAATTTCCCCAAAATGACCGGCCTCGCTCGAGTTGACCATTTTACGCGGTATAAAGGCATCCACATTCGGACCCACTTCCGCAAACTCGACGCGTGATTGATTTTCCCTGCCACCATGACGCGCCCAAACCGGAAATACCTTGCCGAAGTTATGACAATTATGTGGTCGGCAGATACAATGGGAAACAATTTCCAGAAATTTCAAGGCATAAACACAGGCATTTCAACCTTTTGAAATACGAATGTGACCATCCAATGTTGGAGAAAAGAGTTTCAAATCTGGACCCCGATTGGCCAATGACTTATTGGCATTACAGGGGGTCATAGTTCAAGACGTACTGAAGCCGCAGCAGGAATTCCCCAAACATTCTTTGTCTGGTAAGCTCCAAAACCTCTGTCTTACTTGCAAATATATACATACATATTTTTAATTCATTGAACTCGCATACAAACAGAACCTTCAACTGAGTTTGCACGACAGCAAGGGCTGTGATAGTTGCTACAATACGTTATCTATTCACTCGGCCAAGGGCATCGTGTTATCAGACAGTACAAGGGTGACTCACCCATGACTGGAACGGGTTCTGTTCTTTTCAAACTAAAAGAAAACAAGTTATTTACAACTGTATTTAAGCATAAAAAAAACTCTATTTCAAAGATGGATTCGCACCCAGGGGGGACGTAAATTAGTTTTTGAATTTTTTGCCCTGCCCGACATGTATTTTAACACTGTGTACTCAGTGTATGCCCCCGAAGGCTTGTGAAAAAAAACACAAGGGCACTCGGGTGGACTCGAACCGCTGACCTCCTGCTTTGGAGAGGTGCCTGCGTACTAGTAGTAGGAGGTCGTGGGTTCAAGTCCTAACCGAGTACCCTTATGGTATTTCACAAGCCTATAGTCCCCTGCTATAGAGAGGGTCCAAAACAAAATCGTCATAATGATGTCATCAGGTGTCACCCGACATGGCAATAAAGGCGCAAACTTTAAAGCCTTATATTTCATGGAGTACATGGTTGAAACCTGGAGGGTATCTAGAAAGCGAAGTGTTAATAATGTGTTAATGATGATGACGTTATATGTGACAAGTCACATGACATTAAATATGCACTTTTTAAAGCACTATATCTCATGAAGTACATGTCAGATTGAGTTGAAACTTGCTAGCTAGAATAGCTAGAAAGCGAATGGTTTTAGACAAATTTGACATTACATGATGACGACTGACAAGACTGAGCACAAATCAACCTAACATAATGAAATCGTGATGATATTATCATGGGTCATGTGACATATGATTAAGGGCGCAGTTCTTCTCCATACGGTAGGATCTGTACACATGTTTGTTTGTTCATTAACTTCAGCTTGGTAGTTCGATGAAAATTCCCTATAATGCTTATATACTTTACATTACAGTAACGTGCGCAGAGACTGTTTATCCGAAAGCCGAAACAGCGCGTTTTCCCGCTGACCAACGTATCTCTATTTCCTTCTTCTGCCCCAAATCCCCTTTGTTTTGTACATACAGTTCTATAATAATAAGCCATGATGACGTCATCAAGTGATTTATTATTAAATCTGGAATATTTCAATATTATGTACAATCTTTAAAATCCATATAAAATCAACCTAGGGCTCCTGCAACATTCTGTTTGCGGCAAGTGGCCGAGTATAATATTTGGAACGGTCTCTAATTCATCTCCTGTGGGTCAAATCACGTAACCCCTCCTTCAGATCGAAGCTGGAAGTGGGCTTATTGTTTAAAACTGGTAGTAGGTAACAACTTAATTTCAACTCTTGAAAACTTTTACTGATGACGTCACGCAATTGTTGAGCGGCCTCTAGCGACAGGTTGAAAATTCTGAAAAATGAATTTTGAATAGATGTCTGTGGCAAAGTTTTTTGGAATCGCCTGAAATTGGTGAATAAGATGATATTTATTCATTCAATACATACGTGAAGTTTGGGGCCGATGACGTCATCAGACGGAAGTTACAGTAAAAAGTCGTTTTATTGTTTAAAATTCAGTAAAAACCAACAGTGAAAGATATAAGCCTAAATTGTTCGTTAGTTGATAGCTAAAACTTTGGTGTCAACTGCATGAAGTGCCTAACTAGTGTACTTCTTCACACAGACGAAGTGCCGACACGGACATGTATAATAAAAATCTGGACTCGCAATGCCCTTAATCAGCTTATAGAGTCATTGAATCCACTCGCAGCCATTTTACTGAGCCGAATACAAAGCTTTCCTGGTAATGCCCGCCTTTGTTCTTCCTGACGTCAATAATAGGGAGCCAACCCACGCCTTTGTATTCGGCTCGGTAAAATGGCCGCTGGTTGGCTTCTTTTTCATACAAAGGGGGTGCAAGTCCAGGTTTTTTTTTATATACGTCCGTGAGTGCCGACGACAGAAATCCCATTACAATATTCAGTGTTCGAAAATCCCATTCACATACTGGGCACTGGCTACCGTGTGCGTGGGTGCGCAATATCTGCCTGTAACATAGGCAGCGCACATTGCGCAGGGCATGTACTCAGGAGTTGGCAAATTTCCAAACACGTGGCGCTGAAAGCTGATCACACTGTATGGGACGCCGAAAGGAGAAAAATTTTGCAATCTCTAATCTGCGCTCCTTCCGCTATAACAGTCTCGGAACCCTGAGTCCTATGACGTCATTTAAGATCACATGACATGACTGCGGAGTTGAATTCTTTGCAGACCAACATCTCAAGAATATCAAGTCCAACGAGGCTAAAGTTGGTATGAATCATAGAGCTGTAACATGATGCAAACGGATTTGTATTACATTAAAAAAAAATTGGTGATATCATAATGATGTTCTAATTTTTTTTTCACTTTTCCTTACTGACATTCTTTACGATGCATCTCTTCAGCCAAAATTGCTTTTCAAAGCTTTCAAAAGACGAGTGACATGATATTTACAGCGCATACGCCCTATTACCTCCTGAAGTACATGCCCAACTGTGTTGAAACCTGGTACACAGAAAGGGAATAGCTAAAGATTGGAATATGATGGGATAACACCTTCAGGTGAAGTCACTTGACAGTAAATGTGCATCTTTCAGAGCAGTGAACTATATCCGAAAGACTGTGTTGCAACTTTGCAGATAGTTGGAAGGGAATGTAATGGACAACACTTAGGGCCTTTATTGTGAGGATGATTTCACCACGTGAAGAGTCATATGACATTTACAAGTTCACCCTTTAAAGCGCTACATCTTCTGAAGTACATGCCTGATTGAATAGGCATTTGGCAGGTAGCTAGAAAGAGAAATATATGCACTATACACGATATTGAACATAAAGTCAGGATAACACAGTTTGTAATGTTTCAACAGATTGTATTCAATTTCGTCCACGAATTAACTAAATAGCTCACAAACTGAACGAATAGCGTTTTTAAAAGGCTCTGAATCCGAAGCAGCTCTCTGGTTGTTCACGCACATTTTTACTTAGTCTACTTAATTTGCTGTCCCAAGATAAAATTGACTACCTCGTAACACTCATGGAACAACTCAAAGAGAAAACCAACAAACGTTGATAGATTAACCTGAATGGTCCCGGAAGTATACGCCTGAGTTCTTGCGTGACCTAGCTCCCGAACAGGGTCTAGGTAAGGCTGATGGCTTTGCACTGCGATTGGCTACATTGTACACGACCTGTGACAACGAGATTGTCACTTCCTGTTGGTGAAGCGTTATTTAAATTTGTTGGTTCGCCGATGGCAATGTTTTGGCAAGGGCAAAGTGTCAGCTACATAATAAAAACATCGCCTTGGAACAATCACGTGTGGTAATTTATCTTCCCAGTAAGTGTTACTGATCACGTATCTTTTGGCGATATAGTTTGAATCATAGGTTATCTTGATCAATTTTGGATGAATGAATAAAGTGCCGTGAGATATTTTCAGCAACTTGAGTGAGAAAAGAAAAATGTCAAATCGATAACTGCCGCTTTTGTAACCCATTGAGCGAGCTTCCGCGCCTGGTAGAAATGTACCCACAGTGCTCTGTGTGTCGTCAGCTGTGACCCTGTGTGACATATTTACTTTCTGTTTACCTACTTAAAATCTGTGCAAGGTCATCAAGCCTTCCCAGCGCCCTGATCGTCATGCGCTGGGGGCGACGAGCGAACCGCCAGAGCAAAAGCATCCTCTCGTCGGAAAAGAGCCATGTTGGCCAGTAGTGCTCATTTGGTTGGTAGCGATGCGACCATAACGCGTGCATTTCATAGTCGTTCGTGAACCAGGGAAGTTCAGTGATTAAAGGCGATTTTTGGTCCCGACCAAAGAGGCCTGCAATGTTAGGAAAATTGTGCCCTCTTCTGGTCCAGCTCGGGGCTCATAGAGCCCTTTCACACGATTGTGGTGTTGTCTACGATACATATATCAAATCGACAGGTAAGCCATGCTACTGTTGCGCTTCTGCAATTTGTGAACTTGAAGAAATGTGCGAGGCATCAGACCTTATTTTTAATGGGAAAGGAACTAACTAATGATAAAGCACGTACCGTGCACTTAAGTTCAGGACGCTTAAATAATTTAACCCCAGAAGTATTCTGTAGAACAGCTTTATTTCTCGAGATACACTACCACACAAGTCTCCGCAGTTAACAGCCCTGACTGAGGTTCTACAAAAGCCATAATGCTCCTGAAAACAGATTTTCCAGGGTACCAGTAGGCTTAAGGCCATCTACCGATATAACATACAAGGCCATTCATTTCTAAGATCCTTGCTAAGAGGAATCTAAATAAACGGACTTACGGGTATGCAGATATTTCAGAATATTTACCTTTAATTTTGTCATTCTTAAGCCCGGAAATATCAATGTTATTCTTTTGTTATCTTTAACTGACTTCAGGTGTACAAATAATCCAGTGTGCTATATACTGACTCATATTATGTCTGAATATCTAACAAAGTTTCTCATTTGTAGAGCCCAAACACCATCATACCAGTTCAATTTAATACACTGGAGCTGCACATATAGTTGTTCTGAGGCACATATATTTCAGAACACTCAACATTTTAACAGCTGGTTATTATTTTGAGCCCACCCATCGATGCCATTATTAAAGTTGACTGCGGAACGAATTGTACATGAAATCAGGATTGTGCTAATTATACAAAAGTTTCAGAAGAATTGTACAGAAGTTGTACAAATAATCATGGTTTATGGTACCAGTAATTGAAAACTGACAAAATTTCTGTACATAAACAAGTGCAGTTGCATAATGAATTCAATTTCAATGGAAAATTGCCAATTATTTTTGATGGTAAAATTAAAACAAATGTCAGTAATGCTGCAAAAGTCAAAAGAAAAACTTAGAGAAAGTAAGATTGTTTTGATTCTTGCCGAAGTACTGGGATTTCACCTTTACAGATATTCCCCCAACTACAGCTAATATTGATATAAATGGATAGAGGATCACATGCTTTTTCAGATGCTACCACGATTGCAAGATTTTGTTAATTTTGAGACCTTTTATGCTGGGTTATATAGAGCCATCTTTGCGCGAGAACAGGACCGTGAATACACGTAACATTGTAAAATCTCTCAACACTGCTATGCTTTTCCCTGTCGAGAACGTTTGTACAGGAATCTTTCTATTTTAGTAAACCAGAAACTCAGTACCCATACAACTGGCCAATCGGTAACTAAGACACTTAAACAGTTCATTTTAAAGGTAACCAGCCAATCAAAGATCTTGTTCTACGCTATTTATTTGTTACAAAAAGACGAAATTTCAGTGTTGCAATTTCATGATTGATTATTATGACATAAAAGTCTGGCAGGAATGGCGAAGGGGCAAGACACCACACATACATTTCAGTTATTTTTAAGCTAAAAATAATGTCTACCTCTAGGAAAAATTGTATACATGTATCATGAAAAACAATACATATATATCTGTAAGTTAGTAAAAAATATGTGTACAATCATGATCATTTGGGAAACCTAACAACTCGTTTCAAGAGTTAAGTTAAATTTTAAAAAAATATAGTTCTACTCCTTTTTGAAATGCCATTTGATGTAATCATAAAAAACTGGAACATTTCAGAGTTTCATTTCACGATAATTTGGAAGCAGTTTAAGTTTTAGAATTATATCAGTACATGTATGCACTACACTCCTACTACAAAATGTATATTACCTCACTGACAAATACCCACCAGTGTGCACAAGTAATACTAAAATGGTCGTTTCATTCATCCCTAGGCCTGTTGGTTGTATATCTGGTTTGCCAGACTTTAATTTGTGGTGTCCTCGGACGCTGCCCTGTTGTGACGGTTCTCCAGGGCCCACTGCATGGCCCAGATGGCTAGAGGGCGCATGTAGCCCGTGGACCGGAAGTGTTGCGTCTCCAAGATTGCTTCTGGAGTCTGGAAACCCAAGCCTGCTCGATTGTAGCAGGTGTGGTAGATCCCACTGGCTGTTTGAAAGCCTTTTTTCACCAGTCCCTATGGTTTAGAAGAGATATGAATATATTCTCAGTCACAGGAATGTTTGGCAGTCAACATTCAATTTACATAGATGTGCACTGAAACGTGCTCGCCTTTGACGTCTCGCAACATTCTGGTGTACACAAAATTGCCAATAAAAATACACAGATTGGAAAATACAAGCACCTCCATTGTCATGGTACACTTCCTAAAATTCCTCTGCCGTCATGTTACGTCACGTGAAAAACCTTTATGAAAAGATATGATGAAGGTTAAACTTCCTAATTCCTTCCAAATCCTCCACTGTGTAGGAAGCCAGTGATTTATTCATGGTAAAAATTTCAAGAGATGTCCAAGCAAGCTGTCAAAGGTACATTAATACCGACCAACTGACATCTTTAGCCATGCAATGTCTTCCAAACCTGTGGTTGTATTCAGTGATGCAGATTTATCAGAGTTGACCACGTTTAACCAAGATAAAGGATTGTTTGTAAAACACGAAGTATCCCATTATTTTTTTTTCATGAAAATTTCAATTGGGGCTGTTACAACTGATAAATTTTCCGCACTATTGTTCTTTTGGTGCTGGTGTTGCTGTGAAAGTGACCTACTGGAAGCCTGGAACAATCTAGGCCTGGGACGGTTCATCCCTAGTTTATACCTCTTGGATCATGTGAGCAGCTAGGCCATACGTCACCCCAGTCCACACCTCCTCACACTGTAAGCTGGCAGAGTAGTCGATTTTCCCGTTAGGTTTCACCCCATTTGTGGCCCCGAGCAGCCCCTCCCTGAAGGGCAAGACATTCTTCTGGTAGATAGTCTCGAGTGCACTAAGCACATGGTCTGTGGGGAAGATGTCCACACCTGACCGGTCTTTGGTCAGATTGCAAGCCCTCAAGTACCACTGGCCAGCGGTCTGGTCAGCCATGCAGGTCTTGCTGTTGCTATCATAGTTGTAATACTTGCCTGGACAAAGGGTTTTGAACATTGAAAGATCACTTTGTTTTTATTGTTTGTGACAGATACAAAACTGAGGTTTCGTCTGGAAGTATCTTTAGAGCTTAAAGAACTGGGGAATGGATGATATTAAAGTGGAATAAGTAATCATGCAGTGCTTTGATGAATAAGAAAGCTTAATGACATTGGAAAATGAAATTCAAGTAATAGAAGACAAGATGTGAAACTTCAGCCCCTACCATTCCAGAGTTTGTCTTCATAAGACTTCCGGCCCTTGTCTAGTAGCGCGGAATATTCGGAGGCATCGGTGTCCTCATGGCCCAGAATGTGAGCCATTTCCACCATACAACGCAGGGCAGCTAACCACAATCCACCGCAGTATGCACTACCAAGGGAATCAACAACAGAAGTAAGCTCCAATTCAACACGGGACAGGTTCTCTATTCTTCAAAACCGGTTACAAGTAACAACAGGGATGACGTACGGTACCTTTAGAAAGAAACTTCACGACAATGAAAAGAAACAAAAGTAATAACTTCCACTCATCAATTAAAATAATTCAGAAATTTCAAAACGTCTGATTACTGTGGATCAACGCTTTAATCACAAGAGCTAGGATTTTGCTGGAGATTAGAACTGGAAATTTTAGTGGCAATAAGGTTACAGAAGTGAGAAGAACAGTCCAACCTTGCTCCTGTCATGGCCCAGGAATCGTAAGTCTGATCAGCTGTACCAGAATTGTCAATCAAACCATCGTCGTCAATGTCTTGTAGCTTGGCTGTTTCCATGACAGCCTACAGTCAAAACAAAAAATTCTTTTGTACACTTTATATATCTTGCTGGACAAATTTGGTGTGCGACTGATACTGTTCCTCGTTCTATACCTTGCACTTTGGGTACATCTCCCTGAGAAATGCGAGGTCTTGGATTTGGTAGAAGTCCCGGAAAGTAATCAGGACAAACTTGAGGTTTAGGTCTTTCCACTTGCAGGTATCATGCTGGTAGTAACCGTTGATTCGTTTCCACGGCTCCTCCTCTATGTCAAGTGAGAACAGCAGAAACAAAATATGAGGTTTCGATCTCAAACAAAATAAAATATAGCTGCAGAACAGCTGACAGCACTGGCTGCTATCAAGTGCTGCTAGCAATGTCCATAACTGGAAAAACATTAAAACTGCCTTGTCCTTTGGCAAAATGAACATTTGCAGACAGAACACTGACAGCCAAAACCTGTTGAACCTACCAGGATCTCCAATGTCATGTGGTACACAGTTAGCCAGCTTCCGTTTGGCTGGTTGGCCACTGGCTATCTGGTAATAGGATTCGTCATCTGTTGCATGGACACAAGTCCCTAGGGGAGAGAAAACTACAACTACTGAAATTCTACATGCCTACACAAAAAGTACCCTCAGGCACATAAAAACTATAATCCAAAATATTGTTGGAATCGGCAAACAGTGACTCTTGACAACGTAAATCACCTTCAGTCGAAAGACAAAGCAGTCCTTAAGCCTACTCCAGTAGCAAATTTCTTGCAAAGTAATTTTTTAAAGCCCTCCAATCTACTACTGTTTGGAAACTAATGTTTATTGCCAAAGACGTCCTCTCTCGACTTGCAAGAGAAAAAAATTGTCTTTTCAGTAAAGATACAACGAATTTCCTCTCAATTTTAGGCAGAAAAGCTTGAAGGAAAATATGACCCTATTAACTGGTATTGACCTTGTCTGTGATGAATCAAAATCTCACCAATAAAGTCTTGGAAACATAACTGAAGTTGTGGCCACAGCATGGTCAGGGCAAAGGACGCATAGAAATGAACGTCGTATGTGTTGAACATTCTGTACTCATGACCTGAAAACAAAAATGTCCAATATCAAAAAGAAAGTTTCTGCAAAACCTCTGTGTCCAAAATGTCAAAATATGCCAAGTCGTAGACTCAGTAATGCAAACTTGGGCTTTATGTGTAATCTCTGTGACCTTCCACAAGATCTGAAATGTACATAGTCTGACCACCTGTCATTAGACCTTCCAGTCCAGATCACTTACCCTCAAGGTAGGCAAACATGCCCATGTCCTTTTTGAGTTTGGCTGTTCTAGAAGATGGGTCTTGCGTCCTGTCCCCTGCACTACTGCTAGCTTGGTCTTCCTGCGATTCAACCCAGATGGAGCCACCATCTGTCATGAAATACAGCTCATTGAACAACGCAGACTTGTACCAAGCTGGGTAAGATCTGAAGTGACAAACACATGATGGAAAATACAATATTTAGTTAAGAACGGCCCACTGCTTAATTCCCCCGCTCAAATTAAACCTGCAGAGCTACGCCCTTGTGAAATCAAATCGCGCTCCTCACAATCTGGCATAGGATAACATACTCTTCATCAAGGATCGGTTTCTGCCAGGACTCTATTGCCTTCTCCCAACGGCTGTAGCTGCGTAGAGCATAGCTGCACAGTTTGATAGCCGCCTTGCCGTCGTGACCAAACCAGCGTGTGTAGCGCCTGTAAAGACATTCATAAATATATTCAACTGAACTCACAAGTAGCCTCTGTGAGCCGAGTAGCAAAGTGGGTAGCCATATACAGCTTTTAATCAAGTTCTGTAATATTTTCCTCACAAGCTTCCAAAAGTAGTAAACATACAGAACTCTATTTTTGTCAGTGAATAGTAAAACCAAATGCCATCAAAATCCTTACCCTCCATTTCTTTTTAAACCTGACAAAGTCTGCAGAAGACCGAAATGAGTGCCCTATCACTAGGATTATCACTCTCTCCATAATATCATGACACCATGGCTTCTTTACACACACTGTTAGCACTCAGTTTCAGCCTTTCAAGGTGTATATATCTGTTAAGGTGAATTGACATCATTGTACCTGTTGTAGGAGTGGCCGTTGCCCTTAAAATGAATGCGGGGCATGTCCCAGGCCAGGACAAACTCCATCTTTCCGCGACTCTTCTTGGCCACTCGATCAGATGCACAGACTGCTGCTGCTGTCAGCTCACCCTCCTCCGTCTCGTAAGTTGGCACTGTGGAGAGGCACTTGCACTTAGAATCCAACAATAATCCCCATTTCTTCCAGTTATCTATATTTCTTTTCACTGTCGACACAGTTACACATAGAATTCATCAATGAAATTTCACATACAGGCTACAAGAGGCTCCATCCACAAGCTAGCTTATAGTCACTTCTAGTGGCACACGAGTAATTGTTGGTAGAACCCAAGAATTCAGACACATATCATATTCACCTGCTGAGGAGTTAAGATGCCCATCTTCCAGTAAGTCCTCCCAAATTTCATCAGCACTGGTGTTAGGATCAAAATCTGTACAGTATGAGACCTTGACTCCCTCCTGGGCACATATAGTAGATACAATAAAACAAACAATTCTAAAATGAGCTCTCAGATCCCTTAACCAGGCCAAACACTGTTAGCAGACCTTGTTTTAGATAAGTAAATCTTACCTGATTGGCTGCAGCTACAGCCATGGTGCATCTCATGGAGGACTTGTCATCATGCAGCAACACACCCTCACAGGAACCTTCCGTATCCTTGTTGCAGAACCCTTCATTCCAACGGCTTCCGTTTTTATCGCTCGGTGCACCAATCCCGTTCTGCCACGTGAACATGATACTGACATCGACCGGGGTTGAAGCATGATTATCGACCTCCCAAACAAACACACCCACAGGAAGACAGGTGTCCTGATGGTAGAGATGGAATAAGCACAGAAAAAGATTAATCTACATAAACATTTTGGTAAACCTGGAAACATAGTCTGATGTCCTAAATTTAACAACAAAGAATAAAGACATAGAAAGACACAAAGATATTCAGAAGTCACAGGACTATTAGGACTGAAAGAAAATGAGTAAATGAATGAATGAATGAGTAAATGAATGAAAATGAGAAAATGAGTAAAACCTGAAGACTCAGACCACATTTTTTTTCAGTTCACCATGCACATCTCACGAATTTACAAAGGATTGATTGCATGTGGATATGTTCAACAGGAACATGAGGGTAGAAAATTACCCTCATAGATAGCTCATGACCAGAGAATGTTTCTCAGTAATAACTGAGGACCAACCTTATAATCATTTGGAAATACGGATGAGACCTGCCGACACACAAGTGTGACATCTTGCTCTGGTATCCTGTACACAGTCCATGCTCGTGGATACAGGCCGTGGTAGTGAGCTCGATCACCAGGGAAATGCCACTGCCAGGACTGAGTGAGGTGCTTGTTGGAAACTTTTCCGGGGTACAAGACCTGTTGGTACACTGGCTGATTGGGCCTCTGGATCCTGACTATAAACTGTGGGCAGAGAGACCTACCCATGAGTATACCCAGCAAGAAATGAGACCGAGGGGTACCCCCCCCCCAACATGTCCAATCCCTATACACATTTCAGACTATTGTTATTTAACACATCCCCCAAGATGTCTGAAAGGAATTCCCCAGATTCCTGCGAGACAATGACCAACACAAAGCAGGGGGGTTCTCTCTGTCTCATACCTTGCTGCATATGCCCATGAGATACCCGGCGTGATATGTGGGAAAGGGGACCCCCCTAATGTGATGCACAAGTTGTATACTCTAAGGCTATAGTGCCTACTGCACCCCCTCGGAAATCTGAAAGGAATTCCCAAGATTCCACCAACACAAAAGAAGACACAACAGAGGGGGTCCCCCTTTGCCACATATCTTGCATCATGTGGATCATGAAGCAAGATAGGGGACGGAGAGCAGGGCCCCCCCGCACCTTTTTGTCATCGTTTGATTGGAATATCAGGAATTCTTTTCAGACATCTAGGGGGCATCTGGTAGTTAACAATACTCTATGGCGTATAGGGATTGGACATGTGGGGGGGGGGTACCCCTCCGTCCCATATCTTGCTGGGTATAGACCAGACCAAAAAGAAAAAGACTGGTCGTGAATGGCAGGATAGAGCTAAGTTCAAAATTTAGAAAACAATGAAGGAAACACCTTGTGCATTAAACCCAAATTGATATTCCATGCCTTAATTGTGCACTCAAGCATGATATTTCATTCAAATACGGAGGTCCTTCCTGTACAAACAATTTGGGCACCTGCTTTTCCAAAAATGCAGAAAAGTGAAAATACTGCACACCGAAATGTGCTTTGTTCATTGGCAACGTAAATCCCCAAAGCCCACTTGCATTATCATGCATATCCCATGTACACAAAAGAATTTATGGCCTTTTGTACTTTGACCGTGCCTTGTTGCCTAGCCCGTTCCTTGACCACATGGGGATGACATCACACCATGCCATGCACCACGAGCTTGGCTGGAGGTTATTCATGAATATCAAGTGCTTGGCTGAGCAAATTTGATTTCACCATCAAAGTGATTTGCAGCCAGAGGTGGTGTGTCAAAGATAGGATGACACAACGAGAATATAAGCAATTAAGAGTGGACAAGGGATGTACTGTACATGTAAGCTCATTGTAAGGGCGTGGTAGCTACTAGGGTGGATTTTGCCCCTTTACCGTTTCTCCAATGTCATTGTTTTTACTTAATCAGTAACAGATTGCGCAAATTTAAAGTCAGATTCACCTTCATCAATTTCTGAGTATAGGCCTACACATTGTAAAATGTAAAGTTTTCACTGCAGAGTGTCCATAACCATTGAATTTTCACAGACTGCACATGCGTATTTTCTAATCAGGTGTTTACAGTAAATTTAAATTAGCAAGTCTGAGTTGAAATGTCATAATATGTAGCCCTTTTCCCTTTTGTCATTTGGTATCTTGCCCTATTTCCCTTTGGGTCGTTCAAACATTTATGCAATTTAAATGCTTACAAGCAATGAATGAATTACGACGTTTTATTCTGAAAGCATTTAATTTTCACACACAGAAAAAATAAAAACAAGTGAAGATTTTGTATGAAGAATAAGGCCAATAAAATGCCATTTTATTCACACCGGAACTACTTGACATCTGTGAGAGCCGGCAGGATCATGATAAAAATACGAGCGAAACGTTTCCCTTGGCATCACATGCTCCTCACATTTATTATGAAATCATAAATAACTGCTTTGACAGCCAAGAAATTAGTGGTGTATTCCACTGTAGCACGTCAGTGGATTTTTACATGGTAAATGTGAACTGCTCTCAAATCCTGACCCTCCCCCAAAATGATTATTAATTTTTGTAGCTAACCAATTCTAACTTGTGGCTAAGAATTTATTTTAAATATGGGATTCTTTCGCTTAGTAATAAAAAGTTGCATTCCAAAAATATTTTATCTTTTTATGCATAAGAGAGAATTTCTGAATTTTGTTGACATTTTTGGCACATACATTATAAAATGATGAAAAGTTATCCCAGTGATTTTCAATGATGCCAATTCACATTCATAAGGGTTTCTCTCTACAGTTAAAGTGCAAAAAAATGAAAAATGAAACGAAATTTTGACGGCTATGTTACTGGCATGGAACTGCCCAATTAAAAGAAAAGACGAATACTCCCCATTCACGTCTCAGCTTACCTGGTTCACTTCCACTACGTTGTAGGTGTATATACCCGGTGTGAGGGACCATCGACAGAACTCACCCTTCCAACCTCTGTTGATTGCCCCACAGCCTATCCCGCCGATGGGAACCCCTGTAAAATGAATGGAGTATTCTAATTCCTGATCGGAACATGTGTTCCTGTAGTCTTTCCTTGTTTTTAAATATCAATAAAAAGCGCATTAAGAGTTCCAACAAAAGTTGTACAAACAAAATCTCACAAGAGACTACTCTTTGCTGCTATCAGCCAAAAGTCAAGTCTGAGTTGAGGGGGTTGGGTGGCATCAAACTACAAACAGAGATAAAAGTCCAGTTGATCAAAGAAAGACAAGAAGACACCGTTGCAGAAACATTTACATTCCAAAGTAATTGAATACCGTCGTGTTAAATACTCTAGAGGCAAAACATACGTTGGAAGAGCAATAAGAAGAACTGTTACAGAAAATCGGTGAGTTTAATCGTAGATCGGTTGGAATCTAGACATTATCGTTTCGTTTTATATCAACGTGACGCGATATCAACCGTTAATTAAGAGGGAGTTCTTACGTACCGCTCCCCAAGTGTTTACAACTTTAAAAAGTGATACAAAACAAAAATCAACAATGTTTCCGCTGGTCTTTAAGAGCGCCTCCGGGACTCTACAAAGACAAAGTCAAAACCCAAATCCAAAACAACCCAAACTATAAACTTCATGAAGAAAAACCTTCGCATATGCACAGTCTGACGGGCTAGAATTCTCAAACGTCGATTTTCCTACACCGGAGTCTCTAGTCCCTCGTTTAGATACCCAGAACAATTCAGAGATCAACGTATTTGGTTATGAGTCCAAAGACGGTGTGTTTCCCCTCTACCTGTCTAAACAGTGTTTAGACAAAGAACCTGTGAACTTACTATTTCTCAGTAACGTCAAAACCTCCCAATATTGTTGGAAAATAAACAAGACGCTCCCTTCGTGATCTACGCTGATTTCGAATCTATTTTGAAAAAGGCAGAAGACATCTAAAGCCCCTCTACTACAAAAACAGCAACAACAAAACACACAAGCATATAAGCTGTCTGGTTTTTCTTATGCCTTAGTTCGATGTGACGGTGTCTTCACGAGCCGAGAGATCTATAGAGGCCCGGGCTTTTCAACAAGATTCATATAGTCTCTAACCAAAGAAAAAGATGAAATCAACGCCTTGCCTGCTAACCCTAAGCCACTGTCTTGGACTCCAGAAGTACAAAAGTATTTTGCCACTGTTGGATTTGCGAAAAGCCCTTCTATCCAAACCATCCTTACAACTGTCAATGTCTAATACCCGAAGAACCGACCAGAAGCAAAGAAAGAAGAGTTTTCTTTTAAAAACCGCAAAGGACACACGGAGTACCTTTCTCTGTATTGTAAATATCGCTTCAACAATTTTTTTAGAAAGGGCAGAGATCACTGTCACGTGACGGGCAAGTTCAGAGGCGCTGTCTACGCCTGCCGCAATCTCAAAACAGACAGCTATTCCAGTCGTGTTACACAATTTAGAAAACTACGATGCCCACTTGATTATGCAAGGCGCTTCTACTTTCAACCTAGGCAAACTCTGTTGTATTGCTAAAAACTTCGAAAAGTACATAAGTAAGGCCAATTCAGGGTCATCGACTCGTTTCACTTGATGGCAACTTCGCTCGAGAAGTTGATCAAAGACTGTCCTCGTTACGCTTTTTTTTTACTCGAAAAATGTTTCGCTGAGCGCAAAGAGCTTCTTTTACCAAAACGTTTACCCTTACGAATACTGGTACATAAACTCGTTTGAAAAGTTTAAAGAGACGCAGATACCACCGCAAACAGAATTTTATAGCAGCTTCCAACAAGAAACCATCAGTAAGAAAGACTACGCCAGATCCAAACGAGTTTGGAACACTTTTGATTGTAAGACCTTTCGCGACTACCACGACCTCTATGTAGAAAAAGACACGTTGTTACTCGCTGGCGTGTTTGAAAAGTTCCGCAAGGTGTGTCGAGTGAATTATGGTCTCGATCCAGCCAAAATATGTGGCACCCGGTCTGTCTTGGGACCCTTTGCTGAAAAGCTCTCGCGTCGAGCTAGAGCTACTCACGGACGTCGACGAGCACTTATTTTTTGAACGAGCTAAACGAGGTGGTATTTCTAGTGTGCCCCCGTCGTATCTGTTGTACCTAGACACCAACAACTTACACAGGTGGGCAGTGTCGCTACCATTGCCTTACCGAAGATTTTGCTGGGTCAAAAAAACCAGACGAGTTTACCACAGAGCACGTGTTGTCGCTCTCTTTAAAATCAGACACCGGCTATTTACTCGAAGTGGACCTGGACTATCCTCAAGACCTCCACAATTTGCACAACGACTTTCCTTTAGCTCCGGAGAACTTTAAGATACCCACAGATTGGTTTTCTGAGTATCAACGAGACCTTCTGGACCGCAAACTCACAGAACTAACAGCTACAGTCGATAAGCTTACGTGTACGCTTCTACCTAAGAGCGAGTATGTGGTGCACCATCTTACGCTCCAACTGTACTTGCGTCTTGGACTCACACTACAAAAAGTACATTGCGTCTTGGCGTATAAGCAAAAGCCTTGCAATCATACAGATAAAAATACTTAACTTCGCATCCAGCCAACTCTGACTTTGCGAAAGACTTTTTTTTAATCATGAACAACATTTTTTTTTGGGGGGGGAATCGATGGAGAACGTGAGAAGTCGGGTCAACGGTTATTTATTTCGCGACAAAAAAAGACGCTAGCAAGTTCAAGCGTCTGTTTTTGCAACCCAGTTACAAAACAACCACGGCTCTCCCAGAGTGTCAGTTGTTGTTTGTCGAAATGTACAGAACAAAACCACGCTTAACAAGCCGATCTATTGCGGCGTTAGTATTCTCGATGTATCTAGAACGTTCAGGTACAAGTTTTATTACATGCAACTAAAACGCGACTATCAAGACAGAGTGCGCTTGCTGTATACAGACACCGATTCTTTGTTTATCGCGGTGTTTACCGTAGACGTGTACGCAGACTTGAAACAAATCAAAGGCAATCTGGATTTTTCCAACTACTCACCCGAGCATCCGCTATACGATCCCCAAAACAAAAAAGGTCATTGGTAAATTCTAAGATGAGTTTGGCTGTAAACTCGTGTCTGAGTGTGTGTGCATCCGACCTAAGATGTATTCCATCTTAACAGTTATCATCCCAACGTTTAAAAAACAAAAGACGTCACTAAAGTCGTTACGAGCAAACAAATCAGACACTAGGATTACAAAAGCTACTTGTTCCTGTGAGAACTAAAGTTCTTTCAACAATGTTTATTTCGGTCCGAAAAACTTCTCCTTTAAACCATGAATCAAAACAAATTACCTCTGAGTCCTCTGGATACTAAATGGTTCTTGTTACCAAACAGTGTGTACACTTTAGCTTACGCTCACAACAGAATTCAAGCTCAAACCGTAGCAGATCTGGAGGGTAACTCCGTGTCCTTTAGTGTATCTAGAAGCAACGTTAACAACCGTTAAAACATGTATTTGAAAGTTTTTGTAAAGTACATGTATATACCCCGTGGCAGGCAGATAAATTTGCCACACAGTCTGATCTACGGAATTCTGGAAGTGTCAGTCGACTTGTCGAGATCCTGACATATTTTGTCTCACGATGATGACATATTACGGGCAATATGGCGAGACAATGAAATGTTTTATCGTAGGATGAAGACATCCTGTAATGGAAATGACAACATCCCGCGATAATTTATGGGATGGGATGACAATATCCTAAAAGTTGGATGACTACATGATGAGTTAATTTATCCTTGGATGACGACATCGTAAAAGTGATTTGACGACATTATTTATCAATGGGTACCTTGACAAACCACCTCGAAAACAGGTGGCCTGAGATGGTAGAGTTTTCAAAGCATCGTCCTGTTGCCATACATGATATTATTTAGATGATGTCTCACCGCCTGTTACAGGTTGTTAGGTAGACATCACACTTGGTAGATGTCTCTGGATGATGACATCCTCATCTAATGATTATCGTCATTATCTGAGGATGTCATGGAATGATTGATTTAAATAAACCAATAAGAAATCTCATCATCCAACTTTTACGATGTTGTCATCCTATGATAAATTATCTGAGATTGTCATCACCCAACATTTATGATATTGTCATCCCGTGATAAATTATCTCAGGATGTCGACATCTTGTCTTTATTATGTCGTCATCCCCAGAAAAACATGTCAGGATCTCAACAAGTCGGACGGCACCTCCAGAGCTCCGTAGTTTTCTTAACACGTTCTCACCGCGCTCTAATCGAAGCCGGTTTTTTTGGGCAAGTGCTTCATAGTGCTTTAGCCTTTCCAGTAGCCTTTAAGACTATAAAAGAAGCAAAACAGTTCTTTCTCTTTGTCCATGTTTAACTTGTTTTCCTTGTTCTGTTCCTTGTTCACCTTGTCTTTGTCTACCTTGTCAATGCTTTTCTTGCTTTCCTTGTTTTTTCAAATATAAAGAGTTTAAGCAAATCGATACGCAAGGTAACTGCCGGGCACGGCTAAACTCACTTTCGAACTGGAGCTAGACGGAGGATCAGACAACCACCACACTGTTTCGTCTGAACTGAATACTTAAATCACGTTTACAATGTATAAGAAGGATCACCCCAGGGGCCTCATTGTCGTATTATAAAAAGGTTCTAAAGCCTCTCAACCATAAATGTCATCAACCAAAAAAAGACATGTGCGGTATTCGTAGCACACATGGGACTAGTTCCGAAGAGAAAAAGCAAGAGCTCAAAACAGAATATGATTGACACATGCAAGACGAAGAAAACGTCCCTGAGTTGAAAGTACTTGTATGCGAAAGATAAAGCCACTAAACAAGATCAGCACTCTGAAGCCGTGTTTGACCTTGAACAAGTTATCTACCTCCCGAGGTCAAATAGATCAGAGTTGTTTTAAAAGCGACGTTTGAGTTGTTTCAATTTCACAAAATATAATTTGGGTATTGTCATGTTTCTCATGAGGGACAAACAGGTCGTGGCTTCTGTGAGCTTGCATCGTATGTTCATTCGTTTTTGAAGCAAGTCGACGCACAGGGCATCAGAGCTGTTGATCTTTTTGCTGATGGTTGCTTTGGTCAAAATAAGAGATCGATTGTGCCTGCCATGATGATGATATACTTTGTGAACAACTCGAAATCAGTTCAAAGGGTTACTCTTCCCTTTTTAAAGTGAACCATGGACAATCGAGGGAGATACCATCCACAGTACTATGGAATAAGCATTGTCACGAGTGGGAGAAATATGAGTTCCTTCACAGCCGCTCTCAGTCATCAAGATGGCAAAAAAAAATCCAACACCTTATCATGTAGTTTCAGTGTCATTACTGATGTTCAAGACTGGAAATCATACAGCCAAAGGCTTGATATTTTACGAGTGAGGTTCTCAGAGGATGGCAAAAAGTTGAATGGACCAAGTTCAAGTAGGTTCAGGTTGACAAACGTGAAAAAGAGCAGATTTGCTCTCATACAGATCCTGCATTTTCAATAGTCGACATAAGGAACAGTCGTCGCCACACAGCGACTTTTGACAGTCAGGCACTAGAGCCTCTTTACACACCTCAGTCTCCAAAGCTGTTATACGACAAGTTTGAAGATCTGCTAAGCCTCTGCTCCGGACCAACTCCACTCATCTCACATCCACTGACTACCAATCCTTTTATCGTCGACTTCCACTCCATCCTCGTTAATCTTAAACGTAGCTATCATTACACTGCATATTTTGACATAATTTTAGCTGAAAGTAATTAACAGTCACATTAGTGCCTAGCGATACACAGACCTACGCTGGTTTGTTCTAGATACACATGCTCACAAATTTCAGTTATCATGCACATCAACTTTTCAAAATGCTTTCGGTTTCATGGAAACAAAAACTTAAATAAAGGTGCTCAAACAATTTAAAGTGTCCGCTTGAATTCTTATCCTGTATTGAAAATGCCTGCCTGGTCTGAGATACTGCAGCAGCATTCTTCTTTCTGTTAATAGTGGATTTTGTCTTCGTCACTGTTTTGACTTTTTCATGTAAAGTAACTCGTGTAAGTCATTTTTACGGTTGAACTAATATACCTATACCGTCAAAACTGAGTAGTGAAAAATAGAAATTAAGACTATTTTGGCTGACCTCAGCTCTTAGTAATTATGAGATTATTTGTGGGAGATTTAAAGACTGTTACCTTGTAAAATAAATGGAAATGTTGTTTTCATGGAATTTCACTTTTGGAAGATAATGCAATCCAGGTCTAAGATGCTGTCAGCATTTTTCAATTTGGATTTTTTTACTGCCACTCATTTTGACGGAGATGGATTGGTACAATTATTTTGTATAAAGGTAGGCATGTTGGCCTCATCTTTGGCGTTTTACGATTAGTGATTCAAAAATACCGTCCATTCTGTGTGGACTGAGGGGATTTTTGCTGAAGATTTCGTCAGCTGACTCCAGCTCTTAGTCAAATTATCAAATTATTTGGGGGGGATTGAAAAGACAAATAAAATAAATGGAAATGTTTGGCAGGAATTTCTCTTTAAAGAAAGCCCGTTAGGTCTGAGATGCCAACAGCATTTGTCTTGCTCTTTGATACTGTATTTGTCTGTACCGTTAATCAGTTTGAGAGAGAAATTTAATCAACTGGTTGGTAGAATTCTGCTTTTTCTACAGAGGAAGGCTTGCTTGCTCCGTTTTCGCTGTTTAACTGGCATATCAACTATTTAAACACGGACACGTTGAAGGCTTTCGAGCAATAGGAAGAGCTAAACAAAGTTATTTATGAATTTGGAGTAATAAACACGCATAGTGGGATTCTTTGAAACATGCATGGACAGCTTTACATCAGTATATCTTTCGATTACATATGTTTTGTTGTACTGTTTTATATGATGAGTTATCATTATTTGGATGGGAAACGAAAAGGTAGCCTAACGATTTTTAAAATAACTGTAAACAAGTGTATAAATTTTCGATTCAGTTAATGTTGGAGAACAACTTCCATTTTAACAATGTAAATAAGATTTATTTTTAATGTTGGTATATTGCCAATGGGGTAAAAGAAACACGAAGTGTTGATATTCCTGCAGAGGGATTCTTTGATCCTTTTGTAGAAAATGAATTTACTGAATGAAATATCAAAATAAATGAAAATTATTCTTTGGTCCCTTTTATTGAAAATGAATCCATTGAAATAAAATATTGAAATAAATGAAAATAAAACCCCTTACGATTCTAGTATAATTGCTGCATTGATCTTGTCGCCTTTCTTGTGAGTGCACATCCGTGTTGGAAAGGAACATACAAAAGGCCATAATAGATATAGGAAATCTGTAGTAAGAAATATTGTTGAATCGTAAATCATTGAATTGTGAATCGTTAATCGTTCTTAACCTCTTATGTAGTATGCATGAGCTACAAAAGCATTAATTTATATGTTATCTGTTTGTGCAGAGCTCATTCGGGACCTTTCTAACGATGCAAACGTTAATCACATTTGAAATATTTCACAAGGAGACGTGAACTGTATCTTTTTGTGGGGTGCGGGAAGTAAGTTTCGGCCACTTTTGGTTTCACGAAGGGACGGGCATCTTTGTGTGCGGCGCACAAGTAGAATATGACACTTTTGAGTTTTCACGAAGGGACAGGTGTCCTTTTCTATTATTGTACGAATAATTCAATTCATTCAATAAAAAACCACATTTAATATCAATTTAACCACTGAACAGTCTATCCAATGTGAACAAATCGCGAGATATGCAATTTTTAGGTTTGTTTATCAGGTTTTTAAGTAAGAATATTTTCAAAGGCGATTATCTCACAATATCATTTTTCTCAGATTCGACACGCCCGTCCCTTTGTGAAAACGGTGACGAATTTTAACGTGGCACTGAATCACTACAACTTAAATAGAACCAAAAATAACTCGTGACGACAGACTGACCTCGCACAAAATAATCACTGCGTCACCAGGGTTTAGTTTGCAAAGCAATAACAACGTGGCAATGAGTCACTGCAAACTGAATAGAACCAAAAGTGAATCGTCACGTATGTTTCATTCCAATTCAACGTGTGGAAATTAAGGACTTTGACCGTGCGCGGAGGTTACTTGACCGGACCGGACCCTCGTGAACCATATAGAAACGTCCTCAACAACCTGGCAATCCTCTGTTGAGCCTTCTCATATGAAGACCTCGTTTACACAAAGTAATTAACAAACGATCACATTGAAACTCTTTGTTTGTGCTCTAGAAGGCTTAAACCGAATAAAACACTGCAGAATCATGAAAACAAATGCTACATAAATATGAAATTTAGCCTGAAAGTGGTTGCTAAGGTAATAAATTACAATGTATTTCCATTTCAATCGATCACTTGGTCTTTTGCACTAAATTTCTCAAGTTTTCCAGAGAGACACTGCATACGACTGACCAGAATCTCAACTACATAGTACAATCAGTTCTATGTGGCTAATTTTTTTGTTCGACTTTCATGAGTTATATTTGATACTTCTGCGCAACACAATCTATGTGTTTTACATGCACAAAACCGATCCAGCCACGTACTGCGTGCACGGTACATTGCGGCCTGTCATGTTTGAGGCGTACCGCGGCGTATGTACAAGTATATGGAAATTTTCGACGGGTGTGGTTCATGCGTGTATATTACATGTAAAACTGGGGATTATACCGTGAATTCAACATTTTCCTGCCAATTTTATAGTGACAGCTAGACCTCGGTTCCAATAATAAACTTCATGTTAACTTACTCTACTTTTGTGTTCGTCTTTCGTTCCCAAGTCACTGAATTCTTACGCTCGCAACTTAGATTATGCGGGATGAACGGAATCGGTGCTGAGTTATAGTACGTCGATATGCAAACGCATCCGGTTGGGAAGAGAAAAAAATCTAGCGCAAAACAATCAGCAAATCTGAAACCTTCAGACCTATTTCCACCACAGCCCACTTTTTCCAACTTCAGGAAAACTTCCAATTCTTTATTTCGAGCCTTCAAAAATCGAATCAAAACGAGTGGAGACTGCACGACGGGAGGCGCGATGGGTGTGTCCAAAACAGGCACTTTCCAACTACTATATTATATTATATTATATTTGATCAATCATTTGATCAATCATTCATACAGATATTCGGGAAAGATAAAGCTGCAAATATATTGAACTCACCGTACAGTGTTTTAAAAGGGATTGGCACAATATCGATGAATGGTCGGCGTCCAAGCATCCACATTTTCCACACGAATTTAAGATACCTGCCAATAATAAAAGAATTCCCCTCTTAATTAAAATGCAAATACTCCATTTAAATCATGACAGAATAAAATTTAAGGTGTGCTGTGAAGCTTTTGTTTACTTACTGCTCTGAACATACAAAATAACGAATCAGTGAGGAAGGGAACAGTGAGTTCAGTCAAATGGACACAAAAATGCAGGATGTTTTTGTATACAAAACCATTATGGGTCGACGTCCAACATAATTCATCGGCTTCAACGCGTCGCACAGCGCCGCACTCCAGCCTCCCTAGACCCGCCGAAGCGCGGCACCATGCGCCGCTGGAGGACAACATGCATAACAATGTTGTAATTGTTGGATGCACTTCATAGACATGGCGTCCAGCATTCAGTGAACCCGGGGTCCCGCGATAAACAGACAGAAATTTTCAAGTTTTAAGTAGCACTTACCTGAGAAAGATATAGTTTATAAATTCGTTATTTTGAAATTCTTACACGAATGATTTGCAGCTCATTTATTTTCAACACGGACCCTAAAAATGTAAAAAAAAATAGAGCTTATTTGTCCGTTTGCTAACAGAACAGAAGGCTTTTGGCATTCTTTTGTACATTTGACAACTGTGGCATCATCACATCAGGTCATTTTTCGTATATAACACCCCTCTTTTAAGATATCTGCAAAGTTTCAACCTGATAGAACATGTCCTTCAGGAGATATTGGGCTTTAAACAGTGCACCTTTAATGTCACGTGACTTATCTCCAGATGACGTCATCATCACATCAGGTAAAAAATCCTCTAAAACACTCCCTTTCCAAGATATCTGCAAGATTTGAACCTGATCGAATAGCTACTTCAGGAGATATATAGCTTTAAAGACTGCACATTTAATGTCACGTGACTTGTCTCCTGATAATATCATCATCACTTGAGGTTAATTTTCCTCCAAAGGCCTTGCGTTTGAAGATATCTGCAAGATTAAAACCCGATAGGACATCTATTTCAGGAGATATAGGGCCGTTAAGGTGTGCATTTAATATCACGTGACTTTTTCTCCCGATGACGTCATCATCACATAAGGTCAAAACTCCTCTAAAGCACTCTCTTTTCAAGATACATGTGTCTGCAAGATTTGGACCGGATGGGAAAGCTACTTCAGGAGATATAGGGCCTTAAAGAGTGTATTCTCCGTTGACATGGATCTGCAAACTCCCCCCCTTATTTACAAAATCATAAATATGCATAACATTATAAAAAACATTATTCATTGATAATCTCTAACGTAATAATAATTGACTGCACATGTCAGATTTTCTGTGTACAAAAATTCAGAAAGAGAGTGCAGGACCGCTGTCGATGACATCTGTTGCACTATCCTGGACATTTTGGCGCAAAAACTGAATTTTACTTTTTACTAGAAAGTTGTAATCTGTGATAAACACTAAGAAACCACTCTTGCTTTCAATTGGAAAACGCCATGTGAGATCTGTGAGTTAAGGGTCAAGTGATGTCATTGACTTCATCATCCGCCGGGTCTGGAGTTCATGACCTAATACGTCCCCACACAGATCAGGTGTCAGCCATATTTTTTAAGCAAACAAAGAGTAGAATCCATGCAAAATTAATAACATTTGACATTTCTATAATGTTATTATGAAAAAAGCAAAATATCGGTATTGGACAAAATATGATGTCGACGGTGACTACATTGGTATGTGATTTGAATAATATTCTACCCGACCGAATTTAATGGAATATTCAAAATTTAATCATAAATCACATGATGACGTCATCATGACTGAACTATTTACGTATTATCTTCGATTTATGGGGAATACTACTTTTAACTCTGGGGTAGCTTGGAACAGGTGTGACTTAAGCTGATGAAAAATGGTTGAACCACGTCAGGTTTCAATCTCCTCTTGACATTGCTTGTGAGCACGAAACCTGTTACCCTCGACAAAATTGCGAGCAGTCTCCACTACTGTAGGTAACATCTGATCGACTGATGGACGTCCCCATGTCTTTTGTCATTCTCAAGAGCACTGAGGGCCACGTTCGTACTCTTGAGCTAACGCAGTAATGACAAAATTCACGTTTGCTTTGATGTCCATGGTTTCTTAACAGTCCAATCAGAATGGCGAAAACGTTTTCATTCATAAACGAACTTTCTTAGGAGGAAGCAGAATAAAAGCTAAGAGGATTGGGGAGTTGGGGAAGATTAATGTTGGCTGTTGGCTATCAAGACGTCACCACGTGCAGAAAGCTCAAAGGGGTTTTCAGAAACATCAGCCACAATGAGTGATATACACGTGCTGCGCCCTCAGTGTTTAAAACACTGTGGCTTTTTTCTGGAATGACTTCACAGTTTTGCTCATGAATATGGAAATTCATCAGCATAAAAATCAAAAAGGCAGTAATGTACCCTCTGAAATTGTGAAACAAAAGTTGAATATGAGGTTAACTAAGACACTAAGGTGCATTTTGAAGGTTCGCACTGAAACAAATTGATTGCAGCTACCCTTAAAATATGTGCAATTTTGACTAGATACAACTAGGCCTATAAACTACAAGTTCATTGACAAGGATACAATGTTACCCAACTTTGAATTAGTTTTAGGAATAATATAGCTTGCAAAACAATAGGACCGGGGCAATTGAGCATTGACTGGGTAACATGGGTCCCATGTTGCACATAATGGGTCCCAGATGGGCTCACACTAGTGGGCAAATGCCAAAATGTTGCGACGGGACCCAAGTTGGGCCCAAGTGGGCAATTTGGGTAACTTCTAGCTACGCTTGATCTGCCCGAACGAATCCTAAGTGGAACCCATACTGGTTTGCTGGTTGATTGTAAATTGATGTTGGTCATATGTGACTTCTCAACAATATTTCACAACCGATTCCTTGCACCCGTGAAACAGTAAAACTTTTGATTTCTTTTTAAATTATTGTTATAATAACAAAATTGTTCTTGAAAGTGGATTAGAATTAAATGGCTATTTTGTTTTCTCGTTGAAAATCTTGCCGGAATTTGAAGCATTCTTATTGGCTGAAACAAGAGGAGTGATCTTGGTCCTTGACCTGTAGTCAGCACTTTTATGGGCAGTGCCGACCACGGGGGAAGTGGGGAACTTGCCCATTGCCTTCTTAATTTTCGAAACCTCAAGATTCAGAATTCGTTCTTTGTGCTGATCTTCTTGTGTACACGATTTCTGCCAAAAAAAGTTAAATTAATACTAGTAATACCTTGTGTATGTTTGTTTAGGATAAAGAGCATTAGGCCTATTGGGCAATGAACAGATTTCCCATGGAAACCACGACGTGCAACTGAACTGAAGATAGGATAAAAGTATGTGGCAAACGCTGCGCAAATGTACATGTAGCCTACGTGGACAAACATGTACATGTACATGCACACTAGTACTACTACTACGTCCATTGTCATGACTGGAAGCACGACACGCTTGACCGTGCGAGTTAGTTATTAATCTTAATCAAGTGCATGCTAGGTCCCAGTGTTTTTTGCACTTGTGCATGGTGTGCAAATATCTAACGGTATCGCGTGAGCTGGCCAAGTACATGCCCCATTCATTGTGTCATTGTGTTGAGGCGGGATCTTTGCCCTAGGATAAAAGCGGCTATATATAGGCCTTCGTTAATTCAGGATTTTGGTTATTTGTGCTGGCATTAATTAATTAACTTATGCTGGTAGTACCTAGGCCTATAAAAAGTGCCAGTCAGGGGGATGATTAAACACATTAGTCGAAACAGATAGGCCAACATTGGTATTGTCATTAATTTGTTTCTTGCAGACTATCCTTCTCAATACAGTTAGGCTTTGGAACTTTTGTTCGAAAAATTGACGATACAGCTATCATTTAACTTGTTGATCACTGTGGAGAAAGCGTAGGCGTGTGGTGAATCAAAGTCTTTTTGAAATTCAGCAAGCTTCAGGTTTATGTCAAACATGTTCACTGTGTTACATCGACCTTCATCTCAGGAAAATGAGCACTCCATTTGTCCTTGGTGAGTTGTTGCAATATCGTTAAAAAAATTGTAATTTTCAGTATTCCTTTGTGGCAAGTTGATATAGACTGCAGTTTGTATAGCTTGTATAGTACAGCAGTTTGTATATTTACTGAAATGGAGTCTGTTGCTGTTCAATTTAAGGCATCATGGTTTTTTTAATGTGTCTTGTAATAGGTGTGAGCTAAGAAACATTTATTTGGCCGTCTTAGCTCTGCCAAAAATTCACTTTTATTAACTTTTTTTTATGTAAGTTATAATGAAGAAACTGCTCAGCTTATCACCTCTGCAGTTTCACTCATTAAGTTGCGAGTTCCGGTTCAAATGCCTTAATTACCTTTGATTACCCAAATTTATTTTCCAGAAAAGAGAGAATAGAAGAATGGCAGCTTGCCGGAGGTGCTCCACCCTAAGCTCAGGAAGACAATGCCGACGTGGAGGTCAAGTGCAGCACAGCGATTTGGACAGCGGTTCTTTCAAGAAAGAAAATCGTAAGTGATGGCTCTTCTGTGAGATTTTGAGTTATTTCTCTTCCATGTGTGTTGTCTGCTGTCCAGTGCCACAAATCATTTGGTTATTTTTTAAGCTTAAGCACAAAAATATCGTAGGATGCTAATTGTACTGTTCCACACTAGATGTGTAATGCCATATGTGTGTGTTAAAAGACCAACGGTCTTAAAATGCTACCATTACCCTTTGTTCAGTTCAAAACCTGTCCAAGCAGGAACATGACAGGGAACATTATTTTGGCCTACTTGTGGTTCCAAAGGGGAACACAAACGTGGATTGTACATGCAGGCTTAAAGTGCATTGGGCATGGGACGTGCGGACCACGTTCAGCTCTACGTCCAGTTTCTGCTTAGATCTTGTAATCTCGATGTACATGCACGTGCCTGTGATCGCCTTTGTTAGTTTGGGCCCGAGGTATTCCTGCTCAGCGTAAGATATAAGTATCTCACCTCACAGTACAAGTACCAATTCCTGGTGGGTTCCAACTCATCGAGGGTGACACATGAGTTGACCACCACACTCACTGAATCAGTGTCAGTCTCCGTAAAGTGGCAAATTTTAAATGGTTTAAATTCCACATATATACCATCGTATAAAACTGGAAAATTATCATCGATTGTAAAGTACACATTGGCGTGCACTTTGTTCCAGGTCACAAAGCTTCGTCTGCTGGGAAGAACAGCTTAAAGAGCCTTGTGAAGCGTATCATGAGCTCAATCTTCACTCATGAGCTGGGTTTGCATTTTAGCAGTACTGGCAGCTGGGACAACTCAGCAAACACATAATGCTGTGACAAAAATCGTTGAAGGCCGCACCAAAGTTGTGACTAAAACATTTTGAATTAATATTTTTATTACAACATAGATGGCTTGTTTAATTAATGTTATCTAATTGTTATTGCGAAATATTTGAAACAGGTTTTAGAATTACCGCTAATGGGTCACTTGGGAGACATTCCCACAGGAACGTGCTCAAAATTTTTCCAACTTTACTGTCCCATAATTTAATATTCCCCAATCTGATCTGAACCAAACTTTGTATGTTTTCATTTTTAATAGGCCCTAAACTATCGTCTCTCAAAATAAGGACAGTCAAATTCGGCCTCCTTCTGGTAGTTTGAAAATGGGGAAGCACTGAAATGTCTCCCTAAAGCCAATGTCTCCCTAATGCTGAAAAATTTACCACAAAATGTCTCCCAAATGACTTATTTGAAAATATTATAGCGAAAACAAATGTTGTTAAAGTTATATGTCCATTATCTTATTTATAGAAGTCATCGCATTTGTACCCTTATGTTTTGAGAAAGTTAGCTTCATGTGTTTTTATAGAAATGCTTAAGACGTTTTAATTAGCAGGATGTTGAAGCATGAAAATGACGTGGTAACGGCAATATTGTCATTTTATTTTTAAATGACGGTATAGTGATATAGCCTTACAAACATTTTCATGACATCTTTGTGATTTTTAACGAAAAGTATGGGCATTGTTTTCGACATTGGTAAGAAGTTTTGCCAACAATATCCCTTAATATCATTAAAATGTCATTAAAATGTCTCTAAGACCATGTCACGATAACATTTTTGTAGACTATTATGAACACATTAGGCATAACATGTCTATCACATTTTAAAAACACCAATGTATTTGCTGGGAAGCAGGCCTGGGAGGACTTCCTAATGATTGTTAAGATTATAAAGATTAAGAGTTTTGGTGCCAATTTGCAACATGTTAATTTACAAATGACACTTGAAGTCCTTTTTTTTTGTTCCCATGTTGTGTAGTTTATGGTTCTTAAGCTTGCATTTTCATTGGTGAATTCGGGAGAGCCCATTATACAGGATAAAGGGGGAAATATGGGAGGATCCATTAATAATCAGAGGATACACAAGGCTAAGAGACCGAAGAAAAAAGGAGGGGAGCAGAAATGGAAGAAAAAACTTCTTCCCAATTTTACATCATCCTCATAGCTTCCACTTGAAGCACCTTTTTTTTGTTTTGTGTAGAAAGCATTCGAAAGACACCGAGGATCATGCATCCGTCTTGGACGGATCCATCGACTCAGCCATCAGTGACTGCATGGATTAGCCGATCGAGGGACTGTTAAGGGGGGCAAAGCGGAACCGAGCTGCATCGGCTGGCATCCCACAACATTGGAGAACGAGAATGATAATGATAGGAATTTAATTAGTTCCTCTTTGTTTTCCTCCTGCGTTTCTTATTTACTAATATACAATGTTGCAGTTATAACCGGGCATGTGCAGGCCATTCGGGGTCTCAGGTCACGTGATATAAACATCATAGTTAGGCATGGCAACGTATGCTTTGTAATCAGGTTTGGGAATTGACGGTGACTGCGTTTTAGTCGAAACCGATCGTCTCTCTGCTAGTCTGTTTGCCTGTTCATGTTGAAAATCTTTTCAGGTGAAAGTTCCCAGCAAACAATTTCACGTTTGAGAACGTTTTGTGAAAGAACTTCTTTCGTTTTTACAACGTTGTAAATAAACGTTTTTAGGATGGCTTAATGTGGACACATTTGGCCGTTTGAAGCACGATAACTTCCCACGTTTTACGAATTTTCCTCCTACAATTTTTCTCCTGACGACCTATTGGACGTTCAACAAACCAACTTACATGAAGTCAAACTGTTTATAAACGTTAAAAATGTTTAAACGATGAAGTTCTTAGGTTCTATTTTTATTTGTAACCTCCTTTCCGCTGTCATGTGACGTTACATTTTGAGGACGTTCGGGACAGGCATTTTGGACGTTACAACCAAGTCGCATGCTACTAACGTTTTGTAAACGTTAAAAAGGTACGTGGTGGTAACGTTTTTTATTTTATTTATAACCAACTTCTTACTACCATTAACGTTTTAGTACATACCAGAAACAGTCATTGAACGTTTTGTAAATGAGGCTAGACCTTGGCAATTAGCCGTAGAAGAGCCACGTTTTTATAAAGTAAGCACAAAAGCATAAATTTCATACCCTAAATAATTCAATCCCTGAAATTCTTATACATGTAATTAATGCAAAAAGTGATTGAGTGATTTGCAAGAATTGACAGGGAAATGAGGCTTTATCACTTCGCTTGATTTAAGCGCTTGTATTTGTTCTGGGTGGCAAAACAAATTGTAATTTTGAAATTACAATTAAACTAGAGTGGAGTTTATATACAATTGTAAAGCTTGCCCTTCAATTTTGCTGGGCTTCTGCACTTTGTATAATAGGTAAATATGGTCCGACTTGGTAAAGAGCCTACACAAATCTATATACATGTACAACATTAACATTTAAACTATGAGGAGACAACGTGCATTCTTATTGAAATCATACACTAAAACATAACATAACTGGCAAGCGGGCGGGCGGACGGACAGGGCGGCTTAGCGTAGCGGTTCTTTCCTCGCTTTGTACGAATGAGGCCCGGGTTCGAGTCGCAGCTTGGCCCAGGCTTTAAGTGCATTTGGTTTCCAGTCCACACTCGCTCTCGCGGGCTTTCTCCGGGTACTCCGGTTTCCTCCTGCCTCTAAAACTGGACCTCCGTCCTAACTCCGTAATGTGATGCTGATTAATTAATAGGGTGTATGAATTGGCGCAAATAGCCTGAGTTGCTGAAAGCGCCATCAAAACAAAACAACAACAATAACAGTCAGCATCGATCATTCCGAGCGGGCAGCTTTGGGGGTAACAACTCCTTGACCGTTCGTGAGTGTAAAGCTCTGCCATGAATAACCTATCTATCACTCCCGAATAAATAGCTCAGATTTGGACGAGCAGTACTCTGATTATTGTCCAATGATAATACAGTAATATCCAGCCTTACTAGCAGCAGTTGCTCGTTGTAAATATGGAGACGATGTATATAACTCTTCGGAATAAAACAGTAGTGTGTGTGGCTTAGTCAATCCAATGACTCTCTTTCTTTATGCTAACGGCTCCCTACCCTAAGAGACACGTTACACTATCAAGCCTTTTTCCTGTCCAATTACGAAATGCTCGTCTCTATTGCCAAAGGCTCTCCAACATGTCCCAGCTTTCAGCATGATGTGCCAGGCTACTCCATTGTGTTTATGGCTCCCTGATATTGAGAACAAACCCCAAACTTGTGTCAAACTTGTGCTGAGTTGACCTTGCACACATGTACACCTGCTCATAATGCTGGAACATTTATACCCTGTGGCCACAAACTGTCGATAATATAATGTACGTTCACAAGCAGTAGTACATAAAATCCGCCAAGCCCATTCGAACTAATGGGATCCCATTGTTTTAGTTTCATTTCTAAATTTACATGTAAGACTACATCCAGTTCATTGAGCTCCACAACAAAACAACGGCTAAATTTGCAGCTTGCCAATTAATATAAAATCCTGAGAAGTTGGATCGAATTTGTACCACTAAATCACGTTGATTCAAGACAAAGACAACTGTAACAGAGTTTTTTTCTATGCGACAATTTAAACTGAATGAAAATAGTGCCTAGTGACATAAATTATGCAAATGAAAATTTAATGTAATGTAAAAAATAATGTTCAGAGTAAAACCATACTTATAGCCAGGCTATTCTTTGAACGTTCTAAATACCATGTATTGTAAACTTTCCAAACGCAACGTATTTTCAACAGTGCCACAAACCCCGTTTTTAAGCGTGTACACCACTTCATGAACCGACATGCAAATTAAAACGTTTTATAAACGTTTGAAAAACGTTCTGTATGACGAAAACATAAGTGACCTATGCAGAACCTAAGTGAAAAGTTTTCGGACATTTTGTCTTTGCTGGGAGGTTAGGCGATTAATCTTTGGGTGAATGAACCTGGGCCCAATTTCCTGAAGCTGTTTAGTAGAAAACCTTTGACTTTTTTGGTGGTGAAAACTTCAAAATCTGGTAATTTGTTAAGTAAAAAAAAGTGCATATTGCATCACATCAAAATGATCCTACCCTAATAAATTCAGGGTGTGAAATTGATTTTGGTGGTACCGGTGGCGCTGATGGCCCGATTGTAGCCGATGTGAGGTCATTACTTTTTGGTTTTTTCACATGTAACCAATTGGCCATGATATTCGTTACATGTCGGAATAGAATAATTCCAACACCATTGTTAAGCCATCTCCAGAACCTTTTTTTTATGATACTATATGCCTCAATCTATCCACTTTAAACAAATTGTCACGTGCCTATTGCATATGCTCAATTTACAAATGTACCAGTTAATTTTTTTATGAACAAGCATGTGAAATTATACGTAAAGGTGACATCTTATTCTGGACAATATACGATCATCTAGTTAGTTGTGAAAAGGCATTTTACATGTTCAACTCCTTTAATCCACGTGTGTGCACATGTAAATCCCAATTTTACCCAGGTTTACCCAGAATGCCTTCTTGGGCCCCAAATACTCGGGTGCATTTCCCATATGGGGGCCAGTTGGACAAAATTGGGCCCCATTCGAATCCCAGTTTGCCCTATTGGGACCTATATAGTTTAGTTGTCCGTTTGGTCCCCATTGTTCCCAGTTTTGTCCGATTAGTACGCAAATGAGCCTCAATTTTTTGCTGGCAGGGGTGCTTGTAATTACATGGCCCTTTGGTCATTTAAATCATGTGTACATTATTGTACAGTTGTACTTACCTGAAGAACGTCGGGATAAGTTTGATCAGTTCAAAGAATCGCAGTCCCTTTAGTGGCCCCCATTTCTCTGGGAACTCGTAGTCCAGTGGCACTCTCCAACCAAATTCCGGCACTCCAAAATGTTCCAAGGACAACTCCATCGAGTTACCTGATTCCCAGGTCTCACTAGCCATAATGTGTGCTTGTATAATCTAAAAAGAAAAAAATGTGCACAAAACAAAACTTAAGAAATAAGAAGGAATTTGGGGTCCCCTTGAAAATTCTCCTTGTGGATAAAATAAACCTAACAAGGGATTTTTAAAGAACACTTTCTAGGAATTCGAAATAGCAAAGGCAGAAATGGGGAAAACAAAAGAAAGATAAAATATAAGTGATTCAACTGTCAACTGAAAACACTCAATATTTATTTAAAAAAAAAAGTACCTGTAGAAGGTTCAAATGTCAGTATAGTCTGGTTAAAGATCACTGACTGTGAGGTGGCAAACTCTAGCAAGGCAGATTTCTCTCGTCAAGATGGAGAAAGGTGCATGTATCCCTATAAACACATACACTCTTCCTTCCTGGTCTGCTAATGGAGAGGTTTACTGGACATGCAGAGGACATGGTCTCACTCGCAGTGGACTTTGTTCAAACAGGTCAAAGTTCTGGGGCACTTTGGTTAAAAATTAACCAGGGGAATGCATTTATAATCACAGGCTAAATGGATGCTGCTTAATAAAAAAAAAAGGCTAAGATCTAGGAAACCACTTCATTAATTTAAAAGCCACATCACAAATAAGGAGGTATCAATTAATATCCTCACCACCGTTAAAATATAATACCAAGACAAATAACAAACGTACATAAATAAATCGGTGACCCTATGCAATGCAATGCTATTTATACCTGTAACAACAAAGGGCCCTTAAAGGCTAGCAGTCGGTTAACGACTGATAACGCTACCCTGTTAAAATAAGACAGTAAATAAATAAAACTAGAGGTAGTATTTGTTAAACAACAACCACAGATCTGTTTCGGATTTCCTGTTGTCAGCTAATAGTATTTGATTTTGAGCTATGACAATTTTTTTCTTGGACCTTTTCTGGAGCTGGACTAAGAGTGCAAACCTAATACACAGTCAGTCACATCGACAAAAGTGTCGAAAACTGGCTCTTGAAACAACATGTACAAAACCTATGACAAAAAAAAATACAAACTTCAATTAAGAAATTGCAAGATGACGTCATCATAACGCCATTAGTCCGGAATAATTCTTGTATCAGGGTCTTTGTTGGCTGTAACTTTGAAACATCCGGATGTTACCAAAATGGTGGCTTGAAAAATTTGCAAATCAATGGGCTAAAACACATGCTGAAATACTGCACCTGTTCATGTCACGGGATTTACGTTTAAACTGAATTTTTAAAATGAAATATTACTTGATATTCTTACTCTTGGGTATATTTTAAATCAAATAAAGAGCAGAAAGTTAGTGTCTACTTACACATTATGATCGGTAAAACGTGTAGAAACCTATTTAGAAAAACTGCAGCTTAAATCTCATGTCGCGGGACCCCAGATGGTGTCATTTAGACAATTTTGTCCTGGGATACTCTCTCCATGGTGGACTACAAATGTACATAAATGGAATAAGTCAGATTGACCAGAGTGATGAAGACTGCACCTTTGAAAAACGTGTACAAAACCAATGGGGGGAAATTCAATATCCACAAATCAAAAATCCAAATTCTTTTATCAGGGTCATTGTTGGCTGTACCTTTGATGAAGATCAAAGATCTCAAAGTTACAAAACTGGAGGTGTTTAAACGCGCTTAACGCGTACAAAGTTAATGGGCTGATATAAATATTGAAAAATCAATAATAAATCAGAGGATAACGTCATGATGACGTCATCCATTTGGAATAATTTTTATCAGGTTCATGGTTGGCTATCACTTTGATAACGATCAAATATTGCAAAGTTATCAAAATGGTGGCTTGAAAATATGTCTGAAGTCAATGGGCTAAAACACATGCATACAAGTGCTCCTTTAAGTTCTTGTCACGTGTTTTAACTGAATTTTGTTTTGAACTATTACTTGATATTTTGACTCTTGTTTCAAATCGAATAACAGAGCGATTGATATAATAGTGTGTAGTAGAAATACGTGAACAAACCCTATCGCGAAAAATTAAATATTCAAAATTCTAAAATTAATCTCGTGATGACGTTGGCATGACACATTTCTAGCAGGACCGTCCTCAGATATTTTTTAAAGTCTTCCCGGGCCAAGTTTGAAATCAATCAGATCTATGAAACTAAAGAAGTCACCTTCCAAGCAAAAGACGTGTACAAACCCTATGGGGACAGTCTGAAAAAGGAAAAGAAACTAGACCTCTGGGCGTTTGTCTTATGGAAAAACACAGGGCTTTTTTTAGCATTTTAAGATTTTCAAACAACTGTCAAAGAAACCCAGTTTAATGAACTCAAATGAAGACTGAACTGTTCACGATATGCAAGGTTTGAGCCCAATCGGATACGTCCTTCACGAGATATAGTGCGTTGAAGAGGGCATCTTTAATATCACGTGACTTTTCACAAGATGACGTCATCATCATATCCGGTCAATTTGGTCTCAAGCACTCCCCTTGTATGATATCTGCAAGGTTTGAACCTAATCGGACATGTATTTCATGAGATATAGACTTTATCATGATGCTTCCATGTTTGTCTTGTCCCCCGTAGACCGTTGATAATAACAATTCTTATATTGATAAAAGGGAACAGACTATTACTTCTTCCAGCCTCAGTTTGGTCCTATTATTTTGAATATTAGAAAAGCAAGATGGCTGCCCCATGAAAGAGGTCTATAGTGCTTCGAGGAGTGCACCTTTAATGTGTCACGTGACATGATAATCTCATGACGTCATCATTACATGACATCAATTTTCATCTATAACATCCCTTTAAAATACCTGCCAAGTTTCAACTTAATTGTACGTGCACTTCAGGAGATATAACATTTTAAAGAATGCACCTTTAATGTCACGTGACTCGTCGACTGATGACATTGTCATCACTTGAGGTCAACCTCTGTTTATAAATCGTCCCGTCCTAACTATCCGCTGCACGGTTTCAACCCAATCAGACATTTACAGACAAAATACAAATACAAAACATTATTGTTATCGCGGATAGAGCGCAGCTTAGAGATTGCAAACATTTCTTCTTTTGGCGTCCCATACCATACGACCTGCTCTCTGCACCACCATGTGCTTGGCAATTTTTCAACTCCTGCGCATATGCCCTACGCACTGTGCGCCACCTATGTGACAGGCAAATCTACACATTTTTTAGCCAATGCACAGTATTCAAATGGGATTTTCAAATTCACAAATAATTTAAGGGGGTTTTCGTTGTGGGTGTATCATCTGTGTGAAGAAGTTCATCACTTATACACTTCATGCAGTTGACTTCAATGTTTTTGTTATTATACACAGCTTCCACTGTATTTCTTAATAGCGCCCTTTTTTGACTGGTAATCTGAGAACCATGCTCTATACTCGTCCATAGACAATAGATTTCTCACAGTGAATTTGCACGTCATTTTCCCACATTTTCAGGGCACAAATCTCCCTATCGTTCCTTGCTAACTGTATAAAGCGCCCAGTGAAGCATTGCATGTAAGTTTATTCCATTTTTATCCTTTATCAAGAGGTATTTCAAGTAGTTTAGATGGCTTTACTTTGTTTACACATGTACATACCCACATGTTCACATGTTAAGGATGCAACAGTATATGGACATACCAAGCGATCCACATGTTCATGGAATGGCAATTTTTTACGCTTATAGGCCTGTTAAATAGACATTTCCATAGGTCCACATGTGCATTAAGGGCTATGTGAGATCCTGTCATGTACATGTACTAGTTTGACTAGTTATATGTACCATGAATCTCAGTGTATTTTGGGACTAGAGACTCATACATGTGTCTTTTTGTGTAGTATTCATAGCTTGAAGTGTTCATAGCTTGTGGTGTTGATAGCTTGTAGTGTTTTCTTGTTTGATACGCAATTTTACTCCATGTCAATGACATCATCATCCAGTGTGACCAAGTAAAACACCAGAGGTACATGCGGAGCTATTTCCTGACTATATATTATTTCGTCAGTGGGAGTTTGGCTGGCTGCCAAATTTTGATTAGAAACATCTTAAGGAGGGCAGTACAGTTTTAGCTATTATCTAACAAATAATTAACGCTTCAATCTTTAACAGATGATTCTTTACCGAATTTTGAAGAAATCATAACTTCCCGTATGATGACGTCATCGGCCCCATATTTCAAACAAGTTAACTGGATGAAGATCATCGCTTACATCAATTCCCAGGCGATTCAGACGAACTCCGCCACAGACATCTATTCAAAATTCATTTTTCAGAATTTTTAGCCTGTCGTTAGAGGTCGCTTGACAATTACGTGACGTCATCAGTATATGACTTGAAGAATACTGTGCCCCAACAGACTAACACTGTTGAAAACAACTTGATACCTATTACCCTTTTTAAACAATAAGCCCACTTCTGGTTTCTACCAGAAGGAAGGGTCACGTGATTGGACCCACACAAGATGAATCGAAGACCCAATTTTACTCTGGCACTTGCCGCAAACATAGTTTTGTTGATTTTATATGGATTTTTACAACATTAACATAAAATTTAAATACTCAAAAATTGAATAATAAATCACTTGATGACGTCATCATAACGTAATCATTTTGGTATTATCTTTGCTTCCAGGTTTTTGCTTAGTATAACTTTGATGATGATCGACGATTGCTAAGTTACTAAAATGGCGCCTCGAAAACGTGTACAGTCAATGGGCTGAACTAAATATTAAAAAATCTATGAGAAATCACTTGATGACGTAATGTTTCTAGGACCATCTTTGCATAAGGGTTCTACAAGTACAAGTTTGATGAAGATCCGACGTTGCAAAAGCACTAAAGTCGTGTACAGAAAAACATGCACAAAACAAAGGGGCCTTTGAGCAGAAGAGGAGGAAGAAGGAAGAAAACTATAGGTTTTGTCTGTCTTAAGGACAGAGCAAAGGGCATTTTTGCATTTCCTTTTTTTATAAAGAAAAAAGCATGTATTTTTCCAAACAATTTACTTACATGTACATTTCATAGTTTAAACCTTGTTTATGATACGCACGTACAATTGTATTACTACGTATAACTGAAGATGCACCTGACAACCAGTGTTAAGAGATTTTCTAGTATGTTTATCTTCAGTTTTTGATGGTACGGTACCGCAAGTGTTTTTCTATAAAAAATAGTACAAAAACGAGCTGCGTCTATTATTTCATTTTAAATGATAGATGGTTTTGACATTTTAGTAAGCAAGATTAGTGGAGCTGAATTGCTATATAAAAATAAAAGAAAGGCACCTACATCATGCACTGGATGTTTGCAAGTAGTCTGTTTATACTCTGCATTGGTTTAATCTTGGCCAGCTGGGTTACAACAGGCACAGGCATCACATCCACAAGCAGGTGTACACCTCATGTTCTGTTTGAAACAAGTGCATCGAGCACTTCTGCACTTCGATTTACATGCACAAGTGACAAGCTCAACACAGGCGTCTGGTATTGGAGAAAGCTTTGTCCAAACAGCTTTTAGGGAGCCTGACTCCAACTTCCAGGCTGAAGCCGCAAACACAGATCTGTTCTTGATCAGCCTGCAACCAGATTTTTGCTTAGTGGTTGGCACGTCTAGCGTGAAGTTCTACCGATCCTTTGTCGGTGGCAGTGCACCAAACCCTACTTCGGCTTTTCCAAAAAGATGGAGTCTAGCCTGATCTACTGTTAACAGCTCTGGAGTGCCATACAAATGACAAACGAAATTCTCAACACCTCCATCACGACCAATTCCGTCAACAAGCTGTGGATGGTTCTGGAAGATTTTCCAGCACGACTTTTCCCGTGCCTGGTGTATGACAAGGTTACATCGCAGCCTGTCAGGGCATGGAAACCCAAAATGTTGTCTCTCACAGTTGGCGAGAGTCATTGGGAAATCTCGTATACTGGGTAACATTTCCTTCTCTGAGCTGTTCCTGTAATCATCTAAACATCCGCCTTTAAGGTTGAGAGGAAATGCCAGGAGAAGCAAGACATCAGTATCCCTGCAGAAAACCAGCACTCTTTCATATCCACTTCTGACGGCTTCACACACAGGTAGTATAATCCTTGTGTCGGCCTCTTCATGGTTTGCTTGCAACTCTATGTTCTGTTTTCTGGTTGATCTTGCTGTTGTCACATTGGAGAACCCCCCTCCAGTCACATATTCATATATGCCAGGGAGCTCTTTGCCTCTCTCCAAGATAGCTTCCGAAAACAACCTTGCCAGGTCAGCTTTGTTTTCATCAAGGGCGATGAACTGGTTCCATACATGTTGGAGTGGTACATGACGTCCGTCAGTGAGTTTTCTGATTGGTTTCCTTTTACCCATTCGTTTGGACCTAGTAACTGCCTTGATAGAGCTTCCCCCTATGTACCAATCAAACACTAAATCAACTCTTGTCTTGTGCTCTTCAAAGGTCAGCCCGTAGAAATGCAGCTTCTTCTTCGTCATTTTCTACGTGGAGGAGGCGTTGTATGTCCTAGGTGATTCGTGACCTTCCTGACCATGTGATGCAAAATCTGTCTCTGGCTTGATCATTCTGTGTGATGCCAACGATACCGTTTTGCATCTTGCAATTTCTGTTTATCCACTCAGCAGTGGCGTGATCGGTTGGAACCTGGCTGAAGCACCTTTGTGATCTCTTCACAACAAAATTACCACTTACAAACTTGGCATGTTCTTCCGGTGCTCATTAATCCAGAAGTTTCATATCTGCGAAATATAAAGGTGTCCCTACCGTGCATAGTTTGTGTGGTAATAAATGGCAGCATTGCTGCAAATGCTTCAAGATGACGAATCCATTTACCGCCTCGCTCAGCTCTAATGAAGCCAGGAAGGGTTTGTACCAGTTCCATGTATGTTGACCATAGGCTGAAGCTGGGATCGTCAAGGTGCTTGCTGAACTCTTTGATCAGGTTCTGAATGCTTTCTTTATACAGAAGGTCTGACGGTAGCTTTACTGTTTTGGAAAGGTTTTCAGTGTCACAACTAGTGCTGTTTTTGAACAACTCAGCCACGTTGTGGGAATGTTGCTTGACTTCTGCATCACGTATGTGATCGTTTTCAACAAGCCAGGATTCAAACATAGACCATTTGATGTGCCACAGAGCTTCATACGAAAGCTGATGTCCTCTCACGGCACGTAGTATGCTTTACCTTCAAGCATGGTCTCTGTAGAGTTCGCAGCATACACACCTGACTCTGTCCAGAGGTCGTCAAGACCAGCATTTTCCATACGATGCCCAATGGCCTTCAAGAAGTTGAAGCAGACATGCAGTCCTCCAAGGAGAAAAATTACTTTTTCAAACTTCGGATTGGCCCATACAAGTTCCTTACCTCTACTGTAAAGTGGCTGGTCAGCTGTTTTAATGGTGTACTCCTGACCAACGTGTCCAGAAATTTTCACGAAGCGGTTGATCACAGTTGAAAGTGTATTTTTGTCATCTGCTGGTGCCTGAAGAATTGGTAGCATCCCTGCTTTTGTGACAGGGGGTCAACGGTACTGGTGACCTCGTCGAATAATCTCCAAACAGGAGCATAGGCTACTGTTCCTCTCCGTTATCATGTACACGGGACACTACCCAAGCTAAGTCTTTAGCCCTTGCTATTTTACTTTCATCACAACTGTTGTGGAACCACTCTTTCTCAATTTCTATACTATTGCTGAATAGATGTGACGGTCTTTGGCCTGAAGGTAGGACAGCACGATCAAGTCCTTGGAACTCTTGTAGCTGATTTGGTTTGATAGCTCTTGACCTCAGGATTCACTTGCTGTCTAGAGACCCTGGAGTCTGTTGTGGAGCTGGTCCTCTCTGCCATACCATCATCTGTGTGCAATGGAATGTGTTCTTTCCATTTAGTGTTGCTTCCAATACGTCAATGTTGTCACAGGAGCAGTGGATCATTCTCTCTTCTGTGATACTGTATGGAATGTAGACATTGCCATTTTTGGCGAACCTCTCAAGAATGTTATGGGCTGTGGTTGTGTCAATTCTTCGCACTGTGTCAATATCAATGGTATGGTTGGCAGTATGAAACAAGTCAACAAGTGCCTCAGAGCGGGTTGCTTGGTGAAGAGCGCAAGACCTAAGCCAACGTGCTTAGTGAACTTCCGCCTATTGGAAACCGCGTATACAATGTCTGGGGTAATGCTGCACACATTTCGCTTGATGGTGCTGTCTTCCTCAGTGCCTGAATGCACCACATCAATGCCCCCAAAAGGCAAGCGTAGAAACAGATACAGGCTGTTCGGTGTTACCTCATCCACATGTTTTGGTCAAAGTCTTGCCAGGTGTTGCAATGCCCAGGGGTGTCAAGTACACCTTCTCTGATTCTAAGGGCCACATGAACCATCTCTTGAAAGATATTACCTTGTGCGATCCTTATCATGGTGTCCTCTTCATCATCTGTAGATTCTGAATCTGAAGACAACACTTCTTGCTGACGGGACTTTGTAAGGGTCTTGGAAACGATGAAGTCAGACTTCTCACCAGGATACATTAGGAGAAACCCTGCCTTAAGGGTACGAACGTACTAGCCTGTTGTCCAACCACAAGTTGAATCTTTTCACAGAAGGTTGTTCTCCGGGATAGACATCTTAGTGGGATTGAAGTACCCCTTTCAGCACACATACTTTGGTATCTGACCTCATGCTGTAAACATGACCACGAGACAACCCTACACCCAAGTCTCGGCACAGTTTCATCATAAATTCATCCTCCATCGACTCCTCAGGATCACCAAATGATTTGACCTTTCAAGACCTTCTCTCAAATTCCCTCAAGCACACAAGATGATAACAGCCTTCAGCTGCAATCTAGTCACTGATGCCTGAAAGTCTTATGCTCATCACAGGATGAGCATCAGTTTGCTAAGTTCAGTCAGGGCTGCCGACTTTTCTAGTGTCTGTACACTGTGGACCTGTTTACTGCGTTGTTCTTGGCAAAAAATGCAGCGTCCAGTTGATTGCTGACTTAGAACTTTGTTTAGTTGGGGCTGAATACACTAAACACTGGGCTGAGTCAGCACTTGTTGATGCATCTAAATGAGCCTGTCGTTGCTTTCTTGATCTGTCTAATTTGCCCTCAGAACTGAATGTTGAATAGCATGTTTTGTGCCATCTGATTTCTAGTACGATGAAGTCTTCCTCTGAGAAAGATACTAGTCTCTCAAGTACATCCACATATCTGGTGTCAGCAAGTTTTCTGCGCTGCTGACCAACCTCACATGCTCTGGCATTCCCTTCGATGGATGCTACGCGAAGTTCTCCCGCACTGCTTTGACAGAAGAAGCATGTCAACTTGTCAATGTCTTTATGTTGTCGCTTGTGTTTAATTGTACACACCGGATCCATGGTTGACAACAAAGCTCGGATGCTTACAAATTATAAATGATTCTGTAAATGAAAACAACCAGAATTCCCATATTTAGTATAGAGGAGACATAGTACATACAGGTACTCACACTTTCCTACATGCGTAGCAATTGCACGTACATCATCAGAAAAATACTTGGTGGACCATTCCTTCATTCTTCCCAAATACTCTATCCAAATGAAAATTTGTGCCTGCTGATTGAAACTCGTGACCAGACAAACTCGATTTCTGATCCAACAGATACAGTAGTTCCATGTTTTTTAATCAAGTATCCACTGGAAGGGGTTCTTTTTAAGACTCTACCCATATGAGTTCAGAGTGATTTCTCACTCTAAAACGTCTAGTCCCTTATTTCAATCTTTTGGATCTAGAGAAAAGTGTAAACACTATGTACATGTATTATAATCCTTAACATGTTTAATACATAACAGCAAGTAAAATCCGCATTATTAAAATTACCCAGCTTATCTATTGATCAAACATTTCAAAATATGAACTAATAGAATCTTACTAGTATCTGTCTGTCCATGCAGTTACCAATTACTGTCAATAATACTTCTACTGGGATGTGTCCATTGTTTGGCTGCACATGTACGCCACTACTTAATGGCTACCATGTTGGACACTCACTGACTTATTCTGTCCCACTTGAGGGGGCTATAACAGCACCATAAGCAATTAAACAGATGTATTTAAAAGACACAATTTAGTGTTTCAACTCAGTAACACCTACACGTATGTAGGTTAGTAAATGTGGGTAAATTTTTCTTTTTAAAGTAGTTAGGAGTGGCACTAAAACAATCGAAGACCAAATTTTAAGAAAAAGACCTCTTACGTTTCGTTTTGTAATGCATCTGTGCACAAAACAAAAGTCCAATTGGCAATTACATAAATTAGGGCTATCAAATGATATTGATGATGGGTTTTATGGAAAGATATGCAAGTGTAAGTGATATTTGGGTCACAGCCCAAATATACAATTTTGACCCCAGATGATCTTTCGTGACCTTAAAATGACCTTTAAATTCAAAATTGACGATGGCATCCACCCACACCTTGTTTGTCATGACATAGATAATTGATTGAGCATAGTTGCCAGCTATTACCAAAAAATGCCATGAAAAATATTTCTAGAGGACTTTCTCAGATTTGGCTGGCCCACTATTATGGCAATTTTGTTCTCGGACCCTCTCTTTGTGGTGGACTACGAGTGTACACAAATATCAAATCAATTAGTTTGACCAGAGTTCCGAAGTCTGGCAGTTGAAAAACGTGTACAAAACCTATGGGGAAAAATTAAATATTCTAACTCCCCCAAATCTAACGATAACGTCATCATGACGTCATAAATTTGGACGTATTAATGTATCAGGGTCTTTCTGGGCTGTAACTTTGGTTATAATCAAAGATCGCTAAATCACCGAAATATTGTCATGAATACGTGTACAAAGTCAATGGGCTGAAACAAATATCCAAAAATAAATATCAAATCACTTGATGACGTCATCATAACATCATTGCTCTAGACACGTCTTCAGATAAGGGTCCTTCACTGATGTAAGTTTGATGAAGATCCGAAGTTGCTAAGGGACTGAAGTCGGTGGTGGAAGAAACGTGTACAAAACAAAGGGGATTTGGGTCTGAAGAAGATGAAGAAACTAGAGGTCATCTGTCTCTTTGCCAACAGAACAGATCTGGCTTTTTGCATTCCTTTCATTAAGTTGAACAGCAAATCTACTGCACAAACCTTATTTAGGGCGTAATTATTTCATCGTGACCATTCGGGTCCACGGTTTCAACCCAATCAGGCATGTACATGTACTTCAGGAAATAACTAATATGCTTTAAAGAGTGCAGGTACTACGTTGTTTAACTCCTCATCTGATGACGTAATCATCATATCAGGTAAATCCTCGAGTACAACACTTCCTTTTCTATCTGCGAACTTTCAACTCGATGAGATATGAATTTCAGGAGATAGAGGGCTGAATTTTTAAGGTCACAGAACTTGTCACGTGGTGACGTCAACATCAAATGAGATCAATAATCGTCTAAATCACTTCCTTTCCAAGATATCTGCAAAGTTTGATCCGAATTGGATAAGTACTTCACAAGATATAATGCGTTGAAGAGTGCACCTTTAATGCCGTCAAGATGACGTCATGATCACACCAGGTCAATTTTTGCCTACAGCACTTCCTTTCCAAGATATCAGCAAGGTTTCAACCCAATCAGACGTGCACTTCAAAAGATATATAGTTTTGTTCGTTGGCCCGCCATAGGCATTTTCACTTGATTTGCATGATTGGCGTTCCACAGCAACGCCCCAGCCATACAATTTGATTCACGGAATCATTCAATTGTTTCCCTCTATAACATGAACGGCCCTCCGGCCTGACCATTCAGATGAAGTCTCACACCCCGAGCAATTGCGTAGTTTTCTTACTTGTTTCATTTGCCGCGTTTTCCATTTCTTTATTCACTCTTGCCAAAGCTTATCATTTACGTTATGTCCACTACAAGCGAATGTGATCCAGCCGAAATATTCGACATATTCAAAGATTATTTTGACTCGAAATTCAGCGCCGTTTCAAGGCCCAAAGACGATTCTTCGGCTTCGAAGGAACTCAAGCTAAAGTTGGAGGCTAAAGATCTGTCCCGTCCTGGCAATATCGCACAATTCGAGTTCTGTGCTCAGCTTGAAGTTCTGCTGTATAAGGTTCACTCGGCCATCTCCTCCAACAACTCCGAGGAAGCACTGAAGGCTGTCGAGGAAGGGCTCGGTCTGTTGGCAGATCGGAAAAAGAAAATTCGAATCGCTGATTCTTGTAAGGCCGGTTCTTTTTCGAGGTACTGTAAACAACCCTTAATACTTTGTCAATTTCAACTATCCGTGACACACGACCTCCCCATGCTGAATAAATACACTTGGAAGTACAATCCATTGCCTCTCCTCTCTCCTTAGCGAAGTAGCACGAGCGAAGTAGCACGCTTTGAAGAGTGCACCTTTAATGTCATGTGACAAGGTTCACCCGAGGTCACACATGAGGTCAATAATCGTCTAAATCACTTCCCTTTCAAGACATGCGCAAGTTTTGAACCCAATTGGACATACAGTATATATTGAGGGTCCACGCAAACAGTAGCCAATCCATAGTACGCGAAAAGGATTTTCGAGTTTGCAAATATTCCAAGGGGGTTTTCGTCGTCAGCGCTTCATCTGTGTTAAAGAAGTACACCACTTGTGCACTTCATGCAGTTGACTTCAATGTTATAGCTATCATCGAATGAACAACCCATGCTTAAATCTGTTACGGTTGATTTTTTACCGATTTTTGAACAATAAAAGAACTTTTTATCATAACTTCCGATCTGATGACATTATAGGCCCCAAATTTCACACGTTTCAGCCGATTCAGACAAACTTCGCCACCGACATCTAATCAAAATTCATTTCTCAGAATTTTTAACCTGTCGCTAGAGGCGCTTGACAATATCGTGACATCTGAAGTAGATGATTTGAAGAATGCTATACCCCGACAGATTAACAATATTGAAAACAACTTGATACCTATTACCACTTTTAAACAATAAGCCCACTTCTGGTTTCAACCGGAAGGAAGGGTCACGTGATTTGACCCACACGAGGTGAATTGAAGACCACAATTATCCTGCCACCTGCTGCAAACAAAATGTTGCGGGAAGCAACGGTTGATTTTACACGGTTTTTTAAAAAGTTAACATAATATTCAAATATTAAAATTTTAATAATAAATCACTTGATGACGTCATCATGACGTAATTATTTGAATGAAAATCGCTAAGTTACCAAAATGGGGCCTTGGAAACGTGTACAAAGTCAATGGGCTAAATAAATATTAAAAATTCAATAAAAATCACTTGATACAATCATCTTCATGTCGTTGTTCTATGTACATCTTTAAACTAAGGTCCTTTACTGATGTAAGTTTGATGAAGATCCCAAGTTGCAGAAGGACCAAAGTCGATGTGGAAGAAACGTGTTCAAAACAAATGGAAGAAGGGAGAAAAAAAAGAATGCCTTTTCGCAAGATTATAAAAAAGCCGAAAACAGATCAAAAAGAACGCCTTTTCGCAAGATTGTAAAAAAGCCGAAAACAGATCAAAAAGAACGCCTTTTCGCAAGATTGCAAAAAAGCCGAAAACAGAACAAAAAGAACGCCTTTTCGCAAGATTGCAAAAAAGCCGAAAACAAAACAAAAAGAATGCCTTTTCGCAAGATTGCAAAAAAGCCGAAAACAGAACAAAAAGAATGCCTTTTCGCAAGATTGCAAAAAAGCCAAAAACAGAACAAAAAGAATGCCTTTTCGCAAGATTGCAAAAAAGCCAAAAACAGAACAAAAAGAATGCCTTTTCGCAAGATTGCAAAAAAGCCAAAAACAGAACAAAAAGAATGCCTTTTTTGCAACTTGCGAAACACTCCCCAAAAAAGGACAAATAGAATGCCTTTTTCCCAAATTGCCAAAAAGCCAAAAAAGAAACCCAGAAGAAAAAATGCCCTTTTTTGCAAAATTGCGAAAAAGCCAAAAAAGAATGTTTTTCGCAAAATTGTGAAAAAGCCAAAAAAATTGACAAAAATTACTCCTTTTCCGTAGCTTGTGGAAAAGCCAAAAAAAAAGAATAAAAAAGAATGTCTTTTTTGCAAAGTTGCGAAAAGCCTAAACGGACGTAACGCCTTTTCCGCAAAATTGTGAAAAAGGTCAAAAAAGCCCTTGATGAGAAGAATGCCGTTTTCGCAAAGTTGCAAAAAAGCCAAAAAAAAGGACAAAAAGAATGTCATTTATCAAAGTTGCAAAAAGGCCAAAAACGAACAGAAGTAATGCCTTTTTGCAAAATTGCGCAAAAATTGTGAAAAAGCAAAAAAAGCCTTTTCGAAAAATTGCAAAAAACAAAAAAACAACAAAACTAAACGAATGCAATAGCTGTTCCGGCTGCTAGCCGAAACTGATAAAAGAAAATAAATTTACCATCCACAAATGATTAAGTATGCTAACCTTAAAATAACAGCACTTCAATATTTTTAGTAAACTCTGCTGCTGTCCATAAAGTCCACGTAGACTCTTCTATACAAAACAGTGTCACTGACTGACTCAGAGACTAGGTCTTGGGGGGTGTGTGGCATCTCTTTATCTTTCACGACCGTACAGGGTTATTTGAATAGGCAGGAAGTAAGCCGGATGAAGAACGAGATCCCTCGAGTTCTGTACAGAGGTCCGCATTTGCTTCAACTCCCCAATCCTCGGTCAACACCACATCACATTCTTATCCTTTTAAAATTCCTGTTGTCTTTTTTTCCCCCAAATCAGTAATTATGCTGACAACAAAAGCCAAAGATTTGACTAAGATTGTAGTTTAGTTGGATGTTAACTCTAGACACACACAGGAAAAAAAATGAGCTGCAACAATTCACTAGACTTCAAAAAAGAATGAAGAGTAGTTTATTTGAGTAACCAAAACGCTAAAATGTCAGAGCTCTTGAAAAACTGTACATGTACAAATAACAACTTGTAAACCTATTTTTTGTGCCTCATCATACAAACTAGTGCAACACTGCCAAGAACCAAATTATGAAGCAGTAATTTCTTGTTTTAATGAGTACCATGCCGAGAGAAATGAAAAATACCAACAAGTACAGTATTTCCCTCTCATGATTTATAAAAAACCGAAAGATGGAAATTTTATTTTCTGTAAGGCAATTGGCAGGCCAGGAGATTAGCAGCAATGTTTGATCAGATTGCTGATTGGCTTAAGGGTCAGGCTTGTAAAACTATGTCAAGGGAAATATTCAAATAGCTTCTAAGCACACCAACAAAATATCTGTTCGGCAGACGCAGGTTTTCTGCCAAAACGTCAGTTGATGCATATTGCTCATTTCTCAGTGGATTTCTGCTATTCCTGCTGTTACTGGGCCCTTAAAATCCCACGATACTCCAGGCCAGCCCTTCTGACCAAACCTTCTTACCCCTAAAATTGTAAAAAAAAAAAGCATAACGGACAAGCTCCTCAAACCTTCTCTCTGCTCAATTCTACAGGCAAAAAGTAACTTGCAGTTGAACAGAAATTCATGATGGTGACAAGAGTTAGAATGAAAAATTTTACATAATTCTTTTCAAACAAATTTTTTCTAGAATGACCAACTACATTAAAATACTGGGACTTAAAAAGCGATGTCACCCTAGACAGAGAATTTGTATCCCAAAAGGGCATTGCCCTGCAATAAGAATATTTCTCTGAAACATTTCATGGAGACCTGGTGCTTTATGTAAATGAAGGTCATGACCAAAGTGACATCCATGACCTGCGACACCCATTTTAGGATGTTCAGAACTTCCAGTCCTGCAAGTACTGAAACAAACATGCTCCTTCTGAAAAGCAGTATCAAGTGACTTGCCACACGTAGACACTATCCAATCAAATCACATGACAAAAGCACAAGTTTATGTCCATTTGCGAAAGCGGTCACATGATGATCAGCAGTCCTTGCTACTGGTTGACTCAATCTTCACATGATTTCTCCAAGATAAATTTGCTTATCACTTGAGCAAGACAGAACTGCAGACAAGGAAAAATAAACTAAATTAGAATGAAAATTTAAATATCTTCTCATATGAGGACACACTTTTATAAATATTACCAGAGAAACTCAAACAAAAAAGTTTCTTACTGATTGGTTCATGAGGATGGAAGGCTACATCGTTGACGGACCCCGAGTGGCCTGGCAGTTTATACAAGATACGTCTTGAAGTTGTGTCCCACACATACACAAATCGATCGGCAGATCCTGCAGCTATTTTGCTTCCATCTGGAGACCAGGCACATCTCAACAAGTTCTGAAACACACAACAGAGAGAGTCACTCTCAGTCTCTATGTGCTACATGTATACCTAGGGCACTGAACGGCTTATTCACAACAGCCAATTAAAGACAAATCATCATGACACACAATGGTGTTCAATGGGTATAGCAGATACAGCGTGGCTGCGGGTGTCTAATGACATGGCTATGGCTAAAACTAAACACTGCAGACGTGAAAGCCAATGACTTGCACCTGCAGCCATTTCCCATACATGCACATCTCACCTCCTGTCTTAGCCCAATGATCTAGACAAGTGTCCTCACATCACAGGAGGTACCTTATCGGCAATTGCAAGTGCCCCTGAAAGTGCCTAATTAAGGCATTTTTGAAGTACTTTCGCTACAACACTGAGAACTGAGGAACCTTTGTTGATTTTTTTAGTTTTTCAGGGCAGAGAAGATGAATTTGTGTTACAGCATCTCCAAATGTCCATAGTTTTTTGTGGTCCGTGTAAAGTGCACTGCCACTGCTGCATTATCTTTCATAAATACAATGTACAATGCATGATTAACGGCGGAGGTGGTCAACTGAACCCCCAAAACAGATTTTTAAGAGGACAATTAAAAAAAACCATTACATGAGAATTGACACAATTTTTTTTCTCTGCTTCAATGACAGCTCAAGTGCATACTATCTCCTGAGTTGTTTCACATTTTCTTGAACGTCAATGAAGCACTGTTATCTTTACATGAATTAGCAAATTTGGTCAGAAATTTGAATTCGGTGTTTACTTATACAAAGTCCTGCAATGAAAGAGGTAGTTTGCATTAAAGGTGACAATTGCTGGAACACCATTCCAAACAAAAAATGAAGGGATGACCTTAGCCTCATACATAAACAAGCAAATTCATTTTCAAATCGCAGGATGGCAGACCAGAACTAATCTGCCAAACAATGGCGGCCTTAGATGATGTTGTCATAAATTTCAAAATACAGTTTGGTACTTGACGCTGAATTTAATACCCAGTGCTGGCTAAAAATGGCACTAGCACTCATCATGTCTGCTTATTTTCTAAACATTACCACTGTACTAATATGGTACATTTCCAAGCAGATCCACTCCTCACAGGTGCTAATACTCAACCCACTGAAAAAGTCAACATTCTTCAGGTATAAACCCAGCTTGATTAGTCAACTCGGTAATTGTTGCAGTTCATGGATATATAACAATTATTTACATGTTGTCTTTTGAAAATTTCCCTTGAAATAAAGGTGTACTATCTCTTGTCACATTCCTATAAATTGACTGTTGATAAAACTAAAATATAGGTGGAATGCAAAATGATTCACGAAAATTCTGACGTGTACAATGTGACAATCAAATGACACATTTTCAATATTTTATTCTGAGTTTTAAGCATCACCATTGGGAAGATGCCTGTTACTTTCATTACCAAAGTGTGACAACATGTATTCAGGAAAGATGGGTATTCATGTAATTAAATGTAGAAGTCACAGAACCAAAGTGTGAAAGTGTATCTAACTTAAAAAACTATCATTTCAGAGGTACCTTTCACTTGCATTATTAAGCATGACTGTCCAGAAATTGTGGAAGTACGATTACCACAACCCAGGAACCTACACAGATCAGTGCACGAAACCTGATTCGACAGGCAGGAGCACACATTTGACTTTTTACATAAACAGCAGATGTTATTCAAGATCTCAGATGACACTGGAGACTGTTATCCATACAATTTTCATCACACCAGTTCCAATTCTCTGTCCACGATTGGATGGAAAGGGCTGTTTTATGAACTGTTGGAGCATCCTCCAATGGGCCCTGGCTTGATAGTTGGCCAACTTTGAGTTTAGGGGTACAATGCTTTTGATGATGAAAAGGAGTTTCAGGTGAATGTCCTCAGCCACTCTGGGAAAGTTTTCAAGTGTTTTGTTCCTCCAAATAGCCTGCCAACCATACCATCACTGTCTCAGCAGCTCTGGCACCAACCTCAGATAGTGTAGGTGGTAGCTTAATATCAAGGTTATTATGGGCCCTAAGTTCTTCTCGCAGAGTCACTACAGGGGAGCACAACTTGTGAAGGTGAGGCCAGAGAGGGGAGGAGAGGAGAGTGTGTCCACTTGATTGGCAACATTGTCTCATTGACTGATGACAGTATCTGAGACCAGATGACCAGAACTGTTTGATGTACATGTGTGGTCCACCATCAGATTTGACACTGAAGACAAATTTACCAGCTGTGGGCTTCGACGGAGGATGCGGGGAGAGCCGGAGGTACTTCTTCAGGTCTCCATTGAGGGTAGAGAGTACTGAAAATTAATAAAAGAGAATAATTGACAAAACTGTACACCAAGACGCAAGACGGATTGGAGCAATAAACACAGATAACAAAAAAAGGACAACATGACAACATAACGTATTTTCATTAAAATTTTATCCCCGTGTGGCCTCTTTGGAGGCAGGTAGAGCAATGGTTACCTTTGGCAGCTCTGAGTGCAATGTACATGTATTATGAACTAGGACCCTGGCATATACATACTGTATACGGTCTGAAAACAATTACTAAATGCTAAACTTTCGTTTTCTTTCCAAACATAAAATAAATATATCAAGGACAAATTTTAGCCCTTCAGATTAGGATCTGAAGCCCTTCCCCCCTCGGCTGTAGCACTGCATATATCAGAATTGACTATTTATTTGCATATGTCAAAGAAACAGTGCTCACCAGTTGCTTTCTTCATTTCCTTGTGTGGCTGTACATCACTTTCGCACATCTTTGGTAGCAGTCCTTGAGATATCTGACGTCATTTGCATTGCATACCTTCCCTCTACCAAAGTGAATACGTCATGCACACAAGTATGTGTGTGAAAGGCATCAGCGCAAGAACCAGCGCATGAATCTGCATAAGCACGTACTCGATTTGTTTACGCTACACTTGCTGGCTCAAAATGGCATCACACTTTGGTACTTCATAGAAAAGCTTTTACTGTTGCTTCAGCAGAACTACAAAGCATACCTACACACACAAAACAAATCAGACAATTAAAATAGTCACTATATTCAGCTTATAACTCAGAAATTATGAGAGGTCACGATTCAATTTGACACATTCCTGATATTTTTCTCATCTTTAAAACGTAAGAAAAAAATAACAGAGGTGTCTCTGTAAATGGACAGACCAATGTCATTAAATTACCATATCAGAGAGTACACCACTGATAGAGGGCCAAACAAGCCGTGGTAAAGTCAAAAATTGCAATCAACATGACCAATATTTTCAGAGCAATACATCAATACAACAGATTTATCAACTGCAGTAATACTCACCACCATTAACACTTTCTGCAAGGCACAGCTTGTCGTTCACTTGTTTCTGTCTACCAGGATGATGGAGAATCTCCCTCAAATTTGCAAATAATGCAAGAAACTGGAAGTGTTGTTCTACTACCAGCAGTTGAGTTGCCAAAGCTGTAACCCTGTGTGCTTTGGTGATGTACTAAGTGCTCTTTTTAGTTTGTGGACAGTTGAGCCACAATCGGTTCCCGATTCAATGTTTTGCTTCTTGCGTGTGGTTTCTTTGCCTCTTAATCAGGACTTTGCGTAAAACAGACTTGCATCCTCTCCTTCCAAGTTTTACCGCTGTAATGTGTACATTTTTACTTCTAATACTCCACCTTTTTTCTGAGAACTGCATAACGTACATATTGTCCTATCCCGCAGAGTGCAGCAAGCACTCTGGTCTTCTGATTTGTGGACTTGAGATCACAACAAAATATTATCTGGTTCATCATGTCCGTTGTTTTGAACAAAGCAAAAAGCCGATTTGACAACAGTCACCAGGTCCATAGAATCATGAGTGCAGGCAACTTAAAGAGGATTTCTCCCTACTACTGCACACTCATTGATGTAAAGTTGCTTAATCCATCATTTATACAGTGCTTCATGGGATGGAAGCGTCCTACATTCAAAGCCCACTGGTACATAAAAAGAACCAAACTTGAATCGTGAATATTTTAAAACTGCAGGAAATTAGGAGTTGCAAATATAAACTTTCCATTTAACACTTCACGATCTGTTGAAATGCGGTTCAGTTTCCTTAGTTCTTGAGGATACACCATGAGGCTAAACAATACGAGGGGTCATGAAACTGCTTCTTTATAGCAAAGGCACATGCACTGAAGTATTAGGCTGCAAAGTATGTTTGTAGCGAGATGAACTAACACATTACCTGCTCAAAATTGTGCTGGGCTCCTTGGAATAGCTTCACACATCGCTCCTGGGGTGCAAACGGTCTGATATCCCAGATTCTTACTGTCAAACAGGAATTACAAACAGAGAAAACTGAAGCCCAGAGGGAAACTAACCCCTTGAGTCCTACATGCGATGGATGTTGTGGGCAGATTCAGCAAAACTTCCAGTGATGAAAATATAATATCAATATGATTTTGAGTGAGGCATTGCAGTGGTTTGTCAGAGACTAGTGCCCAATGACTTACATGTGTTGTCCATGGAATTTGACAGCAAATATGACCCATCTCCACTGAGTGACAGACCGGTCACAGAGTCTGTGTGGCCTGGCATCTTGTAGAGCAAACCATTTTTCCGAAGATCCCATACCTGATGGTGGAAAAATTACAGCAAGTCTTGAGAATAGCTGCTGCAGTAGACAACGTCTCATGGAGCATATCGGTGAAAACGATGCTTGGGAGTTTGTATCCATTGTTGACTTTCTTGACACATGTATCAATCTATCAACACCAGAATTGAATGCTATGTACATGTATCTCTGTAACAACAAATGCAACATATCTGATATGATGCTGTGTCATGTACCTTGATGTCATTATCAATGCCAGCAGAGATGATCTGATCACTGGTGTCATTGAAAGTGACGGCTAAGACTTGGTAGGTGTTCTGAAAAGTCTGGACCACACCTCGCTTCCGACTGTCCCACAGCTAAAAATAAACAAGAAGTTAACCATTTCAGTTTTCATACAATCAACTATTTATCTGGAATTTTGCTAAGTGTTGAATCAGACTTTTTGACCAGAATCTAGATTTTCTCTTCTCCCTTGGGTTAATATTACATTAAAGTTAAGCATGCATTAAAATGCATTGTAAGTCTTTCTAGAAGACCAGTCAGTGGCCAGATAACAGTCGCTGTCCAGAAAACAGACTCCATGCAAGAGCGACAGATCAGTGGAACAAAATGAGCACTGATGGACAAAGAGAAGGGCGTTCAGGTTGAAACGTACAGAAGATTTCGGATACCTTTATTGTGCCATCATCTCCCCCGCTAACAATCAACGACGGGCCTCTTCTGGCTGGAAACACAGAATTGACAAAGGCGGTGTGACCGCGCATCTTCTTGATTCGGACACCGGTTGCCGTGTCCCATAAACACAAGAGCTTATCAGTGCTGCAGGACACCAGTTGCCTGAGAAGACAATGGAAAGTTAGAAATTGGAAGAGCTACATGTACATGGATGCAGCTTAAAGTGAACACCACGTGGGCTGACCTTGGTAACTGTCAGCAGCTACCGCACAGGTGCATTAGCAATCTGACTTGGTGATCTTAAAACTGCGCAGGTATTTCAATAATCTGATTTATAACTTTCAAACTTCTCATTACATGTATAAAAGTCAAGGAAGTCTTTGCAAAACAAAGCAAAGGCACAGTAGCCCTAACTCTCCTCAATCCTCCCAAATCCTCTTGGTGGTTTTGGAGGAAATTGGAGGATTGCGCCTTGAGGAAGAATGGCAGAAAGGTGTGGCTGATTGCAACGGATGCACTGTGTCAAGGTTGTGGGTTAGACCTTGTCTTGCTCAGGATCAGTGCATAAATTCATGTTAAGATTGCACATGAAATTATTAAGCAGGGGGCATATGGCCGAGTTGTTAGGGTTTGTAGCTTCTGATCATAGGGTTGGGGGTTCAAATCCAGCTGGTGGCAGCATGTTGTGATCTTAGGCAAGTCGCTTTACCCCTATGTGCCTCTCTCCAACCAGGAGTAAAATGGATACCTGTGAGGGCAGACACGGTCATGTTTAGCCGTTTGCGCCAAAAATGGCTGCATTAGGCTAGTATACTCCCCAGGGAGCTGAGATGGTTTCAGGAATGTTCAGATGATGTGAGCCCAACGTGCAAGGATATTAATAAGCACACATTCCATGATACGCGCCGACTATCATTATTATTATTGGCATTGCCTCAACACAATGATAGAGGATTCTGCAGGATTGAGGCAGTGGGCACCCCTCAAAAGGAGCATATGCAAGCAATATAGGAGGATTTGGGAGGACTGGACTGATTGCAATCCTTTTGCAAGGATAATTGCAGGAACTTTAAGAATTGAAGAAGATGCCTAGCAAACAGGCCTGGGGGGTATTTGGTAGGCAATATGAGGGTTTTGGCTTTTACATCTTACCCATCAGTTGTGTATTGTATTTCCATAATTGCACCCTGATGTCCACGGAGTACAGCATAATTGTCACATTCACCATAGACACTCCACATAACTAAACAGAGATAAACAAAAATAACATGATAGGACTGGAATGTTAACCGCACTGGCCAAATCTAAGACCCCTTTATTTTTCATAAATTCCAGTATTTTGATGGGCATTCAGGACTGTGTAACATGCAAAGGTTTCAACCACATACACGTTAATGTTTAAACTGATGACTCTATCTATAAATGTACGATTAGATTTACAGCAGGGCAAACACTAAACAATACCGTAACTTTCAGAATATGGGCCACAGGTTATGCTTTGATTCTCAAGCTGAAAAATGTCTCTACAGCTCATACAAGTATGCTGGGTGGCTTATAAGGCTAACTTTGGCTATGGCTAAAATCAGTCACAAAGGCTGCAACCGGGCCACGCGTACCAGGTGTACCACTTGCAGGTGGTGCGGTCATGTTTTTATTGGTTGCTGTTTACATCTGAAACCTCAGACAATAAATAAACATTCGAGTTGTCTGGATTTCGAGTTATTAACCCTAACCCCCTAAGCTCCTGCACTAGAAAGCATACTGAACCTCACAAAATCCAACAGGTTCATGTACTTGTCTATGTACTTGTACATGCAGGGTAGTGTACCAAACCTGATAAACTCCAACAGAATGAGCCCGTTGGAGTTTGAGTGATATGGTATGGATGGGTCTATGCAGTATAGGATGACTTGCACTGAACAGTACCAAACCTGACAAAATCAAGCATAGTCCAACAATTGGTACGGCAAGCCAGACACTGCACAAAATGACCCGCGTGTGTCCCAACTCACACAGAATCCAACACCATCTCCCTGGGCCTTTCATCCCAAGTCTCACAAAATTCAACAACAAGTTCCTCAGGTACGGTACCAAACCTGCCAAAACCTCACAAACCTGCTGTTGGAGTATGGCAGGTTTTGGGCAATTAGGGTTAATGGAATTTCCCGATTCATGGAGTCACAAAACACATACATGAATTGAGTACACAGGCCTAATCTTAAACTTTACTTGCTCTGCTGCCATGGCAACATTTTTTAGTGATTATTTCCCACTTTTTATTCAATCTCATGGTGTATTTTTTGCAGACAAATAATAATTTTATTAAGATTTTTATTTTATTTTATTTCTATTTATTAGCCACATCCAACAGCAGAAATACTGCCAATTACAGGAATGGAAATAAATAAACTCACATAAAAAAAGCCATTTAAATTGTGATATATAATTGCTAAACAAAAATACTAGATAATAAAAAATGGATATGTGTGTACATGTACATGTATAAATAGAGAATACACAAAAAAAATAAATAATTATTGTTGTAACCTAAAGATTTCTTTCTATCATGAAATAAAAAGCAACCACAGGTCTTCCTGTGGCAGATCTTTCATCTTTTCACTGATCGTGTTTAGAGTGGCATGCCACAGAATTTGTTTGGTTTTTTCACTTGGGTTTTCTGATGAGAACACTTTCTGTGGTCATATGGTTATTGACATGAGTCAGCAATTGGACTGTCCATGAATGGGTCTTTGATAGCAGTCAGGCTAGCCTGAAGGCAGGGTTTACACGATCGCGGTCGTGGCAGATTTTTCATTTCTAATGGTTGCAGAGATATTTTTCTTTAAATCAAAGCCTATCCTTTTGGCAAGAAATACCGCAGTCAGCGTACAAGACAAAACAATCTTTCGACTTCACTGACTTTGTGTTACTAAGATTTTATATGTCCCCGACTGAATAACTTTTACTGGCCACTGGAAAAACGGGCAAAAGCTGATGCACGGCCAATGCAGCACCACAGCCCACAAAAAGTATTAAGTTTGAGAACTTCAATTCACTTTTTATGGTGACAGTCGTTCGCATTTTGCTTACTCTTATTAGGATTGAAGTTGCACGTGTCGTGGAACCATTGATATACTGTACATGCTACATTGGCGCTTCAGCACGCAGCACAATGAAATTCGTGGTTGGATCGTAAGTGCTGCAGAGCGGCTTATACACTTGTGTGACTTACACGCCGACTTTAAATCTTAATTTACTGATTTTTGCAAACTGCTACTGATACACTGAGCAGCTTATATTCCAAAAATTACAGTACATGTACCTTCCTTATCCCAAAACCAATTAGTTTTCTCAGAGTCTGCAGTTACATGTACATGTACCACTCAACAATCTCACACTTTTCTGAAAACCACCACACATCAGCAGAGTTTCTTGCACTGCGGTACTCTGGATTAAAACCAGCTAAACCTGGTGTACACTGTTCCCTGCCATTTTTTTTCCCAACGTGGGTCATTCTATAAATTTGAGGTTCATGTTACACCCGACAGTGACTGGTGACTTTATAGGTTTAGAACACATTCAATTATTTCCAAGAGTAATTAAGTAATGCAAATAACCAGCCATACAAATGAAAAATTGTTCAAATCCATGCTAATCATATCCTTTGTCAAGTTACACAGGTCAGGTGTAACGGGGACCAAAAAATACGTCACACGTTGGATACAGATTGACCCACTGAGTGACTGTTTCTGCTCCATCTGGCATGGGGAAGGTAAAAAAGACATAACCAGCAAAACTTCACAAGTAGACGAGGAGACTTACAGATATTTCTGTCAAATGACCCTGAGGCCAATGTGTTCCCATCCGGATGGAATTTGGCGGTGAAGATTTCTGCTCCATGGCCAGTGAGGAGCATGATGGGGGCTAGAAGGCTGGATGTACGTGGAGGACCCTGAAATTTACACATAACGAAAACAAGATGTGAAAGGGGTTCTGTGGAAACTACTCTTGTACCAAGGGCAACTATTTACACCCGCTTGTCTAGGGTGCAATCCAAGGATAAGTTTCCTATTTGTTGTGCACTGCTTCATTCTCCAAGATATTAGCTTGACTGGGGGGGGGATGGAATCTTGCGCACGCTACATGTGTATGCTGCCCTGTGAAGCTGTGGATTGATATTCAAGCGCAAACCATATATATACTTGTAATTTTGCCAATTACCCATTTTCAGAAGAGACTTAAATTTTTGCGCATTCCTTCACTGGGAACCAACGTGGTGTGGGAAGATCCTACCCATGGGAATGAGGTTACGTTATTGGACTGGTCACCAACCCTATTATACGTTTGAAGCACTGGAATGGAATGGGAACCAGTCTTCTGCGTCAACAGACATGCATCACAGCATGCAGTTCAAATGTGCGGCTCATTTACAATGTGAGGCAGGACCGTAAGTAAAAGGTCTGAATTTTGCCAAAAGAGCACATAGAGGGTAAGAAAAAATTGAACATGCATATCAATGAGATGTTATTTAGTGTGGATGGCTTATGACATGTTTGGGGAAGATTTAATTGACAAGGTGCAGTTTTAGGCAAAATTAACGGGCACATTCAGAATCACATAGCGTTTCAAACCAATGAAAATTTGAACTGTAAGTCACACAAAGTTCTTGAAGTACTGCATATGTGCCTGGGAAAATATCGTTTAGTCCTACAAATTTGCCAGTACTGGGTGAATATACATTTTGTTTTGTGGGGATTACTAAAAATGTTATCGGTTAACCATGTTAACCCACAGAAAATTGAAAAGAAATTGAAAGATTAGGGACCAGACCAACCCCAGACTTGGGGCCAGTCTACTAGACTCCCTCCGTATCCTAGACCCCATAGCTGTCCGTTCAAAAAGGGGAGACTCTCCGAAAATGCCTTCTATGAAACCCCTTTTGCGTACATTACATCACTCACGCCATTAATACTCTGAGGTATTACTTTGGGCAATTTCCAATATGTAGAACTTAAAGTCTAGAGGGGATCTACGTAATAACACTGTTTGGTTCCCAGACCAAACAGATCCCGACTGTGTTTGGCATCGGTCAGTGACTGGGAGTTAATCGCTGTGGTGAACGAATAGCCCAAATTGAAGCCAAACAGGCCCAATGTACATGCACACCTCTAGTGTCCGGATACCGGGCAATAGGGCTACTTATGTAGGCTGGGTAATGTGAACACATACCGCTGGAACAACGCTCCCACCCACGGAAGCAGCGACTAACTCATTTCTGGGTCGCTTCACTGCAACCAAAGCTTGATCCTCTGCTTTTCTCTTCACTTCTATCATCGCTAATTTGTCAGTAGGTCTATACTGCTACTGTAGTTTCGACGAAAACAAACCGTTCAGCGCAAAGCCACGCTGAAGTACTCGCACTCAACCTCGATTCCATGGGCTGCGTGTGCCTTCTTCCAAGGCATGGTGGGAGCCATCACGGTGAGACAAGGTCGTACCCATGGAAACGAGGTTGAGTAGCACTTCTTACTTGCTCCCCGCTGAGAGCGCTATTCAGAATAATCAAGCGCTGATGCAAAATTTCCTATGAGATTTCGCTCCCCCAAACTTTGTCCCTTGGTAGCGGTAATAGCCCTAATTATGGGAACTAAATCAAGCACATTGATGTCGTAAATACACCTTTCAGGAAAATCTCTATTGTTATGACCATTAAAGAGTAACGCGTTTCCCAAGACCCCCTCTTGCGTTCAAGGTTTAATTCGATTGCGACTGAGATGCCTAGCTGCTTGCCTTTGGCTTTATGAGAGGTCTATCTGTATCCTCTTCTGCATGTATAGTCAGCAAGGCATCCATAAGGCCAGATGACACATCACACCAATTGTATTAAGTTTGCACTTCAAAAGGGGGGGTTGAAGCAAGATTAGTTTAAACAGATCGACCCATCAATGAAGAAATGCCCAACTGCTTCCTTGAAAGCTGACAAAAATATTGCATTAGATTGTGGCATGTAGTTCCAACCCTTGATTGCAGGCCTATTGGGAAAGAAGATATTTTAAAAAACCTTGGGGCGTGTACGGATTTACAGTTGTTTTTGTATGACCTCTGGAGATTCTGACATTTGGAGTGAGGATACCATCAGACTAAACATCGAGCAACTTATTGGTTATCTTGAACGTCATGGATAATCTGTGATTTTACACACGCCGTGTCTCAAGGGATGGCCAATCAAGTTCCTTGAGTGTCTTTGTCACGGTTCTAGGTGCTGTAATACAGTTGTTGGAAATAAATCTAGCGGCTTGTCTTCGAAACTGTTCGAGACAATTAATGTCAGACACCAAGTGGGGATCCCAAGTAGATGATGAGTATTCCAGCAATGGTCGAACCACTGTGTAGTCTGTTTCTTTGACCTTTGGAGTACAGCTCCACATATTCCTCCTCGGGATATATATTACCCTCTGGGCTTTCTTGGAGGTATGAATTTATGTACTAGGTTCTTGCCTTGAGGAGCTGTTTTTTTCATAGCCTCGCGAGACTGTTTGAAGGCTTGCTAATCTTTTTCCTCATTTCCTTTTTTTGCTTTTTTGTAGATACGTCTTTTTTTTCTGTTTTCTGTGTTAAGATCATTACTGAACCACGGTAGATTATATGTACTTGATGAGAACTAGTAGGGTACATGCTTTTCCAAAAGATCAAGTAGTGCCTGTTGGGTGTGCTTCCATTGAAATCTGGCGATTTTCCTTCTGTTGGTGCTTTGTAGATTGCTGACAGGCCTTAATGTCATTTAGTATCCCTTTTGTGTTTGCTTTTTGCCTCATATAAACTTTCCTATTGAGTTGCTTCTGCCTCTTTAAAGCTACATCAATATCAACCAGAACCATGTCGTGGTCAGAAATTCCTTCCACAATCTCAGTGTTTCGCTAATTACACCCTTGTTATTAATGAGAACTAGAACAAGGATGTTACGTGTGTCTCACAGCTGTGACCGAGTCGGCTCTTTGAAACCATATTGTGATCTTGATGAGCCTATCTCCAGCCGTTTTACTAAGACGTTGTGATCCTGTAACAAAGTAATCGTTCCAGTTTGTGTTCGGCAGCTTAAAGTCTCCCAAAATAACAACATTGGAGTTTATTTCCCTTTAAGTGTAGCCACAGATTTCGTCAGCTCGTCAACTTGACTAAATTTATCCTCTGACGATCGATAAAATGTTCCAATCATGACTACTTTGGATTTACCTTTTTTGGTTTCCGTTCATATAACTTTGCAATTACTCTCCATGTTGGAACATTCAAGATTCAAAATTCAAATTTATTATTGTCCATGCAAAAATTCACATAGAAATTTACTTTCCATTGGCTTGTTGCAAGCAGTAAGTTATTGCATTCATCATTATTACAATCACACTCAATAACAAAACAACAAGATTGCATTAAACTAACATAAATGGCAATCACAGTCTAAAAGGATAATGATTTCCTAATTGATATTGCATATTCTCACCCTTTATTACCAATGAAAGTGTGTCGAGGGGGAGATATCCAAATACATAGTTACCGCCTCACATTTGCATTATATGAGTGAATTGAATTGGGAATAGATGACTGTCTGTATCGAAGCCGATGTGTGATGTGAGGGGGGGGGGCACAGACGAATCCCAGAACCTGTAACATTCGTTGAGTGGACGGGTTATGTCTGACATTATCTTTTGTACTTTGGCAAGAAGACAAGTGCCAAATGCTTGGACAGGGGTAAGTTCTTGGCCTATTAATCTCTGTGCCATTTTCCGAGTACGATCTAGTCTGCCCTTTTGTTCTTTGTTCAAACTACCAAAGGTTCAAATGAAATTAAAAGTAACCACACTCTGAACATCTGATTGATAAAAGAGGGTCATGAGACACCAATTCGGTTGAAACTGCGTGGAACACCCCCCCCCCCGTGGTGTTTGTGTCTCTATCCTTTCTGAAGACTTTGTAGGTAGATGGGAGTATCTCCTCACTCTTAATGGTTGAATTAAGCCATGACTCTGTACCACAAATAATATCTGGTTGCTGCACCTTTTTGAGGACTTGAAGATCAGTATTCGTCTCTAACACTTTGATAATTGATCAATAAACATCGTCCACCGACAGTGTGTTGGTGGCCCCCCCATTGATTGAGATCAAAACGCGCGTGCCCTCGAGGTTTTTGGATTATTGTTATTGGACAGGGACCCTGCAAAATGCCTTTCCGTGTTTCATAAAAACATGAATGGTAGACAAAATCTTTTGTTTTGTATTTTTTTAATTGGTAAAATGTACGCAAAAAAGTAGGCCTATTGCGCTCTTTAGAAAGAGCGCCCTTATTAACCCTAAAAGAGTGGAGGGGGCACTATTTCGCCCCTTGAGATTTTTTTCTACTATCGCTGAAGCGCATTTTTCAGGAACTGAATCTTGAGGTTTTTCACAGCAGCTTTTTGTAGTCATTTCGACGCCAAGTATGGGAAAACGGAACATACGGATGTTGCGCAGCGCGCTTTTTCGAGAAAGGTCAGCCAAGAATAAATGTTTCCACTGCGGTGCTCAATACATGAAGGCTCGCACGCATTATAGCCTTGAACTTCAAATGACTATGACAACAGAACTATACGTCTGATTGAGTTCAAACTTCACATTATTGAAAGGGCTTTACAAATCGATCTTGGCACAACCGAGTTCTTGGGGGGGGGCGCCCCCAGCTGTAAAATGGGCCAAAATAACCCGGCTCTCAATTCTGTCTTGTCCCCCACACGGCAAAAAATGTGCTAAGCCACGCTCTGTAACCTCAAATCGAGCAGAGGCAAAACGTCAAGCGATGTTTACGGAAAAAAATCCGAATGCACAATCAAAAAGAAGAAAAACACAGAAGCATAAGCGTCCAAATACCAGAGTCATCAACGTTTTTATTGTAAAAAAAAATTCATTTTAATCTCTTATTTTGAAAATAACACCGTTCATCATTTTCATTCAAAATTAAAATATGTATGTATGATTAGACTTTGATAGAAAACGTTAATCATAAAGCTATACATCAACAAAGAATATAAACAACAGTACATGTAACCATTAATGTGTCTTCACTTAGAACTGCGTTAAAGGTAAAGGTTGGCGACAATACCATGGAAAAGCATCTCACCAGAACACACAAAAGACACGGTGCTACTGTAAACTTTACCTTTGCTTGCCACCTTAATTATGAAAAACTCTAAATCTCAATAGAACTGCAGTAACAATCAATTTATCACCAATTCCTATTCATTTCATCAAGACAAAACATCTCAAACCGTCACCAACGCCACAAACTAAAATTCATGTCCAAGTGGGTGCCAGTTCGTGGAACCCGCGTCATCATCAATAACTCTGGTTTAACGTCCGGTACCGGTAGTGCGCGAGCACATCGCACACTGATGTGGACTGACTAATTTTCGTTTCCAGGAACTGACAATTGAAGCCTGTTGCGGCAATACAAGAGCAGAAAAATAAGCTTTGAACGGTTCGGCATTAATTTAATTTCATCCACATGGTTGTACCCTTCCAGAGAAATGAAATAAAAAACGTTTTAACTGGTGAAATTATTAAAATCAGTGTAAATGCATGAAAACGAAAATGTAAGGAAGGCGCACTGGACGTGCCCCACTGAAATTGAAATAAACCCGATTCTGTGAAATACACGCCTACTGGCAGGCGGTAAACTCACGCACAACTGAGGGTCAAGTTGGTGGTGTCGGTGACGAAACAATACGAGCGATTCACAATAATTGTGCGCCTCCAAGAGTTTGCAATGCGTTGGCCAATCACAACGCGCGAAATCTGTCAACCCTTTCCACACACGCCGGGTCGACAGATTTCACGGATTGTGGTTGGCCAACGCGTTGCAAACATTTTGGAGGCGCACCATTGACATCGCCTGTATACAATCGATGTTGGCACGAAAATCATAAAAGGAATCATCCAAATTGACCAGTTAAATGATGGCGTCAGTCATTTACGCTAGCCTAATAATTCTACAGTTTTGTGAGAGTTGATGCAGGGAGGGTTCCCCATTGTTTACTCTTGTACACTCAAATTCTACAGAATCGTACATTAATTAATTTCCACAATCTCACGAACGTTTCCCATAATAGTTGACAATAACAAGTTAAACTCACACACAATGTTTTGAAACCTGAGGAAAGCAACAGTGGAGGCGGTAATTCTGGACACTGTCAACAGTACCACGATGCTCGTCATATTAAGGTACATGTGTATAAATATCAACGAAGTTTCCCGAAATGATAAATTAGCTTTCATGAATTTAGTAAAAGTCAATAAAATGTACATTTCCCATTGTGTCAAAGACCATTCTAACACCCAAATTAACAAGAACACAAATAAAGTTAAAAAGAAAAAACAAAGTAATTTCCTTATTAAGACGTAATGCCATTCGGGATAAAAGCACGTGATTCTAGCTAACTGGCAGGACTGATCTCTTGCTCGCTTCCCAACTGATCATTCCAATTGATGATTATAAACCACAGAACAGAATTCTCAACTGATATACGTGTAGGCTATGTGGAGGAAGATAACACCCTCGAACACAGATGTTGAAAAAAAATAGTACACGACATTGAACACATACCAAGAAAGACCTATAACGCGCTGTGGGAATCGCATTTGATCGTGCACATTTTTTGGCGTTTCAGCCAATCAGAGGTTTGCACTTTTTTGTGCATGTTTTCTTTTCCTCTAACCGTCATAACCAAACGAATATTTAAATTAATAGATAAACCTGAAAAAATTGCGAGTTACCTGAAGTCCCTTTAAGCTGAATTTTCTTTTAAAACCGCATTCTGATATGACCATTGGAATGATCCAGTGATGAGGTAGCACCATGCAGGGTGAAGGTTAAAGTATTAGTTCTCTATCATACATCTTCCCAAAATGCATCATACGAAGAGAACAGTGCTTGTTCAGCAACATGTCGTGTAGTTGGTTGTAGTTCCAAAGGACTTATGTAAATATAGGTCTATGGAATGTTTGAACTCTTTTGAATTACAAAGATAAATATAATTGAAATGTTACTGTGCTGAATAATTATTTGTCGAGCTTGGACACTTTATAGTTGGCAGTATATGCTAGGATTCGAACTCTCCACCAACCTCTGTACACGATGACAATGGTACCTTGTCTTCAATGAGTACTTTTGACAGTTATTTTACAGTTTGCGTTGAAGCATCAACGGTGATAAATAAAGATTAAAACCACCACTGCTCTGGTCTGGTTTCAGCACCATCTAGCACACTTCCTCAAGGAAACCACCCCATTTGACTTTGAACGTGCCAGTCCGCCACGTGACCTTGTTCCTCACGCAACCTTTCAGAAAATGGTACAATGTGGTGCACTCGCGGTAGGCCCAGGCAACTGCAAAATCAAACTTGTTGAAGTTTAAAGGTTCCGTCTGTAAATAAACAAAGAATAAAAAACCTTTGATAAACGTTCTGCCTGGACCAAACATCGGGCCCTCGATCAGATTCTTTTAAAAAGGAAAATAAGGTTTTAAACATAACCTATAACTGACTAGGTGTCAAACCATTCAGTGTCAGACACTGATTTGTTCTCTTCACAAATCGAAATCCAGGAATTTAAACTGTGAACTAACAGGCTACGTAACTTGATTTTTACAGAGTAACCCGTTGAAAACGTGGACATTTCGACCATTTCCCCTAAACAGGACTTTTGCCACCCTCTTAACTGAGAGTTTTTTAGCTTCTCACCTGTAAAGCATAGAGTTGTATATAATCCAACAGGAACCACTGAAGAACATGTAGCATAATGAACAGAATAGGGTCGAAATTGAATAAATAATAGACGGCCCAGGCACAGCATAAACCGCACACTAACATCTCAGAGAATGGCTCTAGTATGATGGTGGACGGTACAGAAGAGGTTCGTACGGTTGTCCATCTGTATACCAAGCAAACGAAAGGAACCAATCAACATTGGGAACTCGACATAAATAAAATAGTTAATTTGAAAATCAAAACGATATCATGCTTTTCGAATTAAAAGCCTTCCTTTCAGACACAGACGGATATGTTTATGAAACTCGAGTAGGGTGTCATGTAAGTCTCAAATGAATTCATTAAGAGTATTGGATTGACCTAATGGCTTCCCCCGCGACGGGCACTCAAGTGAAAAGCATCTCATTCCAACGTCACATAACAAACCAACCATACAATTAGAGTCTGTTAAATCCGTTGGTATATTGCTCAGTTTATGAGACAATACTGCAATGCATGATGTTTTCAACGGAACATGTCAATACGGCCGCTTCACAATAGCGCGCAATCAAGAGTTTGCAACGCGTCGGCCAATCACAATATACGAAATTTGTCGACCCAATGCGCGTTTGGAAAGGGTCGACAAATTTCGCACGTTATGATTGGCCAATGTATTGCAAACTCTTGGTGGCGCACTATTGTGAATCGCCGGTATTGTTATCTGCATTGGAGACTTTTTTCTGAAAAAAATGAAAGAAAATGAAGCTATTACACAGGACTCCTACCTGACCATTCTTTTGCCGAACGATTTGACAGAGTAGTTGCCTGGATTCTGCATGGCTGGAAAACTGCTTAGTTTGATCTTGAGACCACTGTGATAACACAACAAAATATTGCCACATGGAAAAAACACAAATGAAAAATACACCCACGTTAAAATGCACGACTGTTTCATGTTTAAATGCTTTTCACCAAGTTTCACTTTGACAGTAGGAAATTACTCTGAATCGAGAGGGCTCGAAGTAAGGAATTGATATTTTTTGTTCACCTTTTGACTGTAGCAAGTCCCATGTAGCAATCCTCCGATATGTACTTCGCTAATTCTTCGAAACCGCCGGCCGCGGCAATGACACTACGTCTGAGGAGATTAGACATACCGGTGACACAGGTGAATCCCAAAATGTTTATGCACACATACAAGCGAGCATGGGACCCACCAAAGTATGCCTGCGGACAAAAAAAAAGATTTGGGTAATTAATGAAAAGAACTGAAACCTTTCTGTCTTTTTGTTTAAAAAATGCACATGTATTCCGTGATAATGAAACAGAACCAAATCCACAATCAGTAAAAAAGGAAGAAGAAAACCCATTCTAAAAATAAAAAGTAAAGGCATGGATGTACCTTGTCTAGCGTGGCGCCAAACCCTTTTCTGTTACAGCAAAAGGGAAGAGCGTGAATCAAGCCGGCATCAGGAGTCATGTTGCAAACCATCTCCGTCAAAGTGTTCGCGTAAACTGATAAGAACAATAGGAACGAAAATCAGATACGCCAGTATCGCTTTAAACTGAGAGTTTGTGTTTATAAACCCAAGTTCTCTTCGGTGGTTATCATCTGTCCAGTTGTGAACAACTTCCCCTGTCAGTTGTATTAGCATCTAACGTTATCTTTTTCTATTTACTTTGCAAAAATTTGTTTTGGAGGGACTTGGCCATACACATGTGCATGAAGCACAAAGCCCGAACAAATCTTGCAAGCCGACCAAAAAGGCCAGAGTTTATCCAAACTTCACAGAGGGGGGCCGTTCAAGGTTGTTTTGATAAACTTCAAAGTAAATTCTCTGAACTTACCCATTTTTATTCCACTATCACTTATCATGATGAGATCGTAACGCGAGGCACAGTATCCTGGCATCAGGTTGTTCAATTTTGGATTATTTCCAACTTTACAACCACCTGTATTCACAGGAAAATTTCGAGATCAATGATTGCTTGCCCAACATTTACATCAAAGACATGATGACTCTGAATAAACGGAAAAATTGAATTAACTGATCAGATTGACTAAACAAGTGTATTTCAAAATCCTCTAATTCACGAAGTAAAATCTTTTCGTTTAAAGTGTTTCATCAAACAACTGCACTGGCTTTCATGTCACTCACCAACGAAAAGTTTGGCATCAACGTGTGGATATCTTTCCATTAGCGATTCAACTACTTTGCGTGCGGGGTCGTTTTCCTCTTGTACACAAAAAAGAAGCTCAAACTGTAAGGAAAGGCCAAAGAAACAGAAGATACTTGAGAACAAGGAGGCTTAATGGAAAGGAAAGTAGAGAGTCTTATCTTTACTCCACTTATACAAACACCTTCTTGTAATGGGCAATAGCACAGCACTGGATAAGGCCAGTTACCATGGCTAAAATCGGTTGAAAACCGATAACAGAATTGCCTCGCCAGCCATTTCAAAAACTAGAACGCTTCATCGGAGGATTCGACGTCCAGGAAAACAGAGGAGATAAAAATAATAAAAATGCTCTGAAAAACCTGTGCCCCAAAACATTGAGAATTCAGGGTATTGGGCTTCACCCTGACTTTATTGAATATTTATGCCAATAAAATAAATGTACGTGTGTCGCGGGAAGACTGCTTGCTAGAACTGATTTCAATACTCCTTTCTTCCCTATTATATACAGATCCCACGCCCCGTTACGCAACAAGGTATGCGTTGCTCGAATTTCTAAGACAATAGTTTCCCGCTATTCTCCGAAACGCGGGAAACAGATATTAGTTAGTTGCTGATGGGTCCAGATGCGCGTTACTGTACAACAACCGATGCTCTTGCCGGGTGGATACACGTATGTGCGTTACAACCGCATACTAGTGTCTTGCTGGGTGCGGTTCTGTGTTACGACAGTCATCAATCTTCTCATGGCCTGCAGACGCGTGTTACAAACGATGCACCGATCGTCTTGATGGGTGCAGCGGTACCGACCGTACACAAAGCATGACTGTTATACAAATAGCAACTTGACTCTGCTGTGAATAATACGTCACACTTCGCATCAAGTCATAAAATCACACGAGGCTGACGGCGATATACACATGAATACTGAATTCAATGCAATGAAAATTGACTTGAGGTATCTGCGGGCATCAGTGGCCGCCAACCCCCGAATCTTTCAGAACTTGCCAAAGGCCTGTTTGTACATGTGGGTCTTCACTGGCTGCTCATTAGTTGGGACATTCCCCTCCACCAGGGGTGCTAGTTTTTTTTTAGAATATAATGGAAGGAAGACGATTTAAAGGGGCTGTATGAAAAAGCCCAAAATTTAGTCTCCCTTAAGAAAGGCCATCCATGGTTACTCAATCAAGTTCTTAAATTTCTCCTTCGGAAAAAATTCTGGCCCCTGAAAATTTGATTTTGGATCCGCCCTCTCGCAGAAGTACACGTATAAAGGAACGAAGTTGTGCAGAAGACACTCTGCGTTTTTGTATGCTGTTTATCTGTTTATCATCTTAACATGCAGAAGAGAAAAATGTTACATAATAAATGCGTTACGTATAAGTGGTTGAAAGACGTAATGATTAGCAAACGAACTGAAATTGACTAACAGTGACGTATGTCACGTAAAAAGGTCATTGCTTGTGAATCAAGTCCAAGAAGAAGGACCGAAGTCATATAATTTTTTCCTTGCAATAAATTCAACAGTCACGTTAAGACGCCCGTATTCAAAATCTCTTTAAACGGCAAACGTGATTTGTTATCAAACAGCCAAACGAACCGTCAATATACTTACTCTGGGATAATCTAATTTGAAGAAGGTCTCCAAGTTGTCTTCTAAGTTTGAATCCACGCCGACTAGTGGTTTGAGAATCGATACGCCGGGTAAGTCTTCCCGAATCACGTGGGTCGGATTTCTGTGCATACAAAGCTTTCTATATGCAAACAGGAATAAAAACGAGCTCTGTCAAAGCAAGATTCAGTATCGAAAAAAAAAATTAAAACGCTCTTTAGTCTTTACGTTTAAACTCAGAATTCAAAAAAAAAATTGCAGACATATCGAAATCAATCGGACACATCGATCGTTGAAATGGTGATAAACTATAGCACGAAACAGGTGAATCTTTTCAGGTTTGTGAAAACTGAACGCGTGGCAAATAGTAAGCGCAATATCCCCAGCTCTATCGGGCTTGAATCACAGAACAAAATGGGCACCAGAAGTTTTGTTTCGCTGTATAAAGAAATAGAATTCAGAACAGGCCAAGTGTTAGTCACGTTAACTGCTTGGTGCACCGATCTCCTCTGAGTTTGGTTGTTCTTACATGAAATAAATCAGCTCTAGCAACAGTTTGATACAGTCGTACTGGCTATTGGCCTACTAACAATCTACAAATAATTTGCGGAAATCCTCTAAATCTAACAAAAGTAAAACAAATTCTCAAATTATATTAATAGAAGTATAAGCCATAAAACACCCCAACAAAAACATAAAAAAGAAAACCAAGGCATTCAAAGGCAAGTTGCAGGACTCCACACCAATGCAGTTTTGTTCAACCATTTCCCTGAACATGACAGGCACACTAGTACTAGTAGTCGAGTAATTATTTCATTTCAACATAATGCCCCTTCACTGTACACAGTCACATCAGGTTTGAGGAGCCTATAGACATTACGTAATTAAACGGCCTCGGTCCACTTGGGTAATGCATGGGTGGACAATATAACCTATAACAGCGCGATGCCACACTCCGTATAGCGTAGTCGACAACCTGACAGTCATTCCATGCATGCCAGCATTATGACATACACTCAAACCTCATTAATAAGAGGTACTCCGGACTTGGCAAATTATTAGCTTGCTATAACAGGAACTTTGTATCAGGAATGAAAACAATGATTGAAAAAGGGTTGGGACCTAACATTTTCTTGTTACAAGGAAAATGGTGTTCTAACAGTCCTCTTATTAACGAGATTCGACTGTGTTTATACGCAACTGCTGTTCATGTTGATTATTACCATTGCAAGATTTGTCAAAGGACTCGCTCATGCTCAAACTTATTTGGGAAACCTCGCAATTTAAAGTCATGATTTTGGTTTCTTTAAGTTTTGACACTTCTAATTACAAACGCAAAATACTTAATGGACTCTTGCAAATTGAATAAATGTTTGGAGCAATATACATGTGTGTATACCTGTACGTATGCATTCGTATCACAGGCTCCCTTCAAATCTTTCATTCAAGTCATTTGAATGACACATCTCGCCAGAATAAATAAAAAATGTAATCTTTGCACCATTTCGAGGGGAAAATGTATTTGAAAATTGATCGTACGTCCTGGGGTATCCAAATGTACCGTTGATTTTACGCTAGCAGTACAGAAAGCAGCTGAACACAGGGTTCATGGATGAGTTATGTCTACAGAAGTACATGTACAATTCCTGTTTGTTTGAATGAAAAGATCAGTGACAATTTCCTAACCATATACATACGATGGGCCCAGCAATTAATATAGCAGCCTAAATGTAGCTCAAATGAATATTATTGGTGTACTAAGGTAATCAGGTATTTGGGCCATATGTCTATGGCTAACAGACGAGGTGGGACAGTAAAACAGTGCGAAAATTGAAAATTTGACGCTTAATTAATTAATCGAGTCGAGGTTCAATGTCATGTAAGCCTGGACTTCAGCTAAAGCTAATAACATTTATTCTAGGAGACTCTTATCCAGTGGTCTGCAACTGCTCAATGTAACATGTTAATTCTTAGAAACAGAGAGGTGCCTCTAAAAGATTACTATGCACAAAATACATGTAGGCCTCCGTATTCCACACGCACTAGCCTTCCCGTAAACCAATGTAAACTAAATACATGTTTCATTTCGTACGTGTAGAATTAATTATTCCATGCTGAAACTCATTCCTGGGACTTACAAAAACAATGACTGTAAATCATTCTCAAGACTCGTCATAAACTTTATGTGACCGGTTGAAAATGATGTTTATTTGTATTTGCCAGCATTATAAATTTATGCACTGAGCATTGATCCATGGAACAAAGATGGAGTCGATGGTCGTAACGTTGACCATTTTTACTTCCACGGTCACATCGCAAGCAAGTAGCTCTATGGTTATACCATAACTGAAAACGGTGCGAGGGTTATGCTTCAGCATGCATTATTCTATTAACTATGGATACCCATGACAAAGGACTGCTGTTAGACCATTCAATTTCACTCGAATTTAGTCATCTGGATGTTGTGCTGGGAACAGAAGGCCAGGGCCGTTTGGGGTGTGTCTGTGCCATTGACGACGGAGTAGTTAATTTATGTGGCCGTTATAGCACAGCATACCATCATGATCGACCATGGGGGATATTTGTTACGTTAATTTTAATGTTAGGTGACTGGTTCTGTACGCAGTCTGTACTTACATGTAGAGAATTGCCATGAAGTGGAAAAGATAAAGGCACACAGCCTCCAGACACACGAAGAACCATGCAAGGCCGAAGACACAGCTATACAAATAGAAGACGTAATCCATGGTCGGACTCGAAGCTGGAAGGGTCCAGTGATTTCTTCAATTCACACCAACGTAATCTGTGAAAACGCCGTTAGGTCCAGGCCATGTCATTTAGGCCTACACAGCATCACACGATTCACACCCCATCAGCTGCGGTAGCCGTTTACAGTCCTCCATTTTTATACGGTGAATCTTCCTCTTTCAACTCCAGAAATAGTCTTACCAAATATCCAGACATTTCAAAGTAAAAAGGTGTAGCTGTTAACACAAGTTGAATCCCTTGTACTGCAATAAAATGGACATGTAGGGACCCTAGGCATCCAGCTCACAGCTCGCGTTAATAATCATGACCTGAGTAATTATTAGGCTGTATACATGTAAAATGTGCATGTATACACGGGAAAGACACACGACCACGGTGCAAGGTCCACACGAACTGTTTGATCATGGATCCACGGAGCATGTTCAAACACAGAGAGCAAAACAAGAAGGTCACTTGGTGGACGGCAAAGTGATATTCGTCTCAGTGCTGAGTGACCTCTTTATGATGATACCAAAGCTTGCCCAGTTGGCCGACCACAGAATGGCGAAAATGTGTTGAAGTTTCAAGCAAAACGCACGTGACTGTGACTCGAGCTACATGTACACACAACTGAAAACTAAGTGCTACCTGCACATATCGATCGGCGTATGTGCGAGTCTATTCGAGTGTTGTGGAGACCGCGTGAATTTTGCGTCGTGGATGCGTTCAGCCATCCGTGAATTGTGTAATATGCATACAACGAAACCGCACACAGTCTGTGCACCTACAGAGAGCGGCATGGCAGTCCTTCTGACGTCATCCGTTCACTCGGCCAAGGACGACAGCGAAACTTAACAATGTGAACGAAAATGAGTCACTACGGGATTATCGATTCTTGTCTAAAATGACCTACTCTGAGAATGGAATCTTAACTCTATTTGAAAATGACACACGTGACGCAACATAATTATGCATCGTCAGGATTTTTCCAAGGCAGGCTTTTCTGTGTGGACCCGGGGGGGGGTCACACGCATCAACAGAAAACTAGCCAATAATTGTGGTGGAAGGGTTTCATTCCAGGGTGTTTTCAAGCAGAGTCGGTGATTTTAACCAGTTTTCCTCCTTTTTTGTTTCTTTCGCTTTCCTTTTTTTTCCTTTTCCTTTTTTTTTTCTTAGGGAAAGAACGGAAGTTTCATCACTAGTAATTGTCAAGTTATCCTTCCGTCCCAGAAAAACGAAAGCAAGCTCAAGCACGTGGAACGTCACCACCAATCCTTCCGATAATAAAGCATGAACTTTGTAGCTGCTGCGCCGGTGCAGAAATTTCCTGCTTTCTAGAGTTCTTTTGTATTGCTTTTGAAAAAAAAGCAAAAGAAGTCTATACACATAAATTCAATGGCGGGTTCAGTATTAACAAAAAAGGTGCTCAGAACTTACAGGTAGGGGATAAAGGTGTCGCTGAAAATAGGATCGGACTGGGCATGTTTGAAAAACTTCACTCTGGAAAAGAAGGGAAGTATAAAAGGGGAAAATTGCGCCGGGTAGGCCTTTGCCTCCTGGAATCCGCTACTACGGTGTTTTCATTATGAGCATCTGTCATTCAAGGGACAGAATTACATGTAAACCTTGTTGTGGGAATCACTCATGCGAAATGGCATGGGGCTTACAACATGTATACATAGGCTAAATTTGTAACTGTTGTCAAAAGAGATGAAGTGCCAAGATACCAAAAGTACAGTACACGTTGTGTACGTCGTTTGTACACTGGGAGTATTTAAACGTTATCCTTTCTATTGCCTGTGACAATACGTATATGTTTTTGTCTCAATGGAAGTTTAGTTGATTTAGAAAGGCGCATGCTTAGTCCTTTCTTGTCTTCAGTGATATCTCTCCAACTGAGTTTTCCTAGCGTAACGCAACAAGCCAAAACATAGTAAGGTCCTGAAAAATCTTTTCTTTTCTGGCATTCCACCGCGGCGATTTCACAATTTTTCTCAAAATTGAATTTAAAAACAGTGTTCACAACGCTCTTTTTACAGGGGGCCCGATTGCCGTTTTCAAATTAAATAGTATAGATTCTTGCTCTTGGTATCGAAAATACACATAATGATAGTTGTATCCAGCCGAATATACATGTAGCTTTGTTCTCACTCGTGCCCTTGGTATCGATACTACCGATTAGCAGTTGCACTGTAATTCGATTACGTGCAAGTTACGGTGAGCAGGATTATGGATGGTCGTTGCACGGTAACGGCAATCTATACATAAATACTTTGAAGCTTGGACTGGAAGTATCTTACAAAATTTTGTCGGGCTTGCAGGAACAAAAATTCAAAATTCTGGGTAAACATCAACGTGAGGAAGAGGGAAGTGCTTGAAAGACATTCTGAGCTGAAAAATTCAGTAAGAACAGTGACTCTTCAGTCCACTAGTATATCCTGGGATGTAGCGTAGAAACAGGATTCCCCTGTGTCCTAATTTAAAATATAAGTTCACAATATACAGGTACTCACAAATAAATTGTGTTGCCTAAAATAAAATATCACATTTCTGCGTAGCCCCGATATATGTTACAACACCTGCGATAATTGTTATCCCTCACCTCAGCAGATCTTTAAATCATGTCATCCACAACTTCTCTATGGCAGAGGACAAACAAGCAAGGATGAAGGCTCATAATAGACATAAGTACTGCAGGGTCTGTTGTGGACACACCAGAGCCATAGACCACCAAAGCAACAAAGAACACACCACTTTACAATTCACTTTCAAATATTTGTCATGTCACTAAAGCTAACACTGAAAAGGTTTGGTATAATAAGGGTGGATCCAGACTCTCAGCCTAGCTACCAACAATTTAGGGGTAGCCAACTTAGTTTCATATTTTCACAAGAAAAAATTTGCACATTCCCAAGGTGCATTGGATGCATTATATAAATCTGAGGATTCTAACTCAGTCTTGGTTGACCAAAATATAAAATTACATCTGATTTAAAAAAAAAAGAGCTGTTGTCTGTTATTTTAAACACAATCTTATTACAGTGTACAAAAAAATTGTCTCCTGATATGATAAATGCAGTTTTACAAGGCCTCTCAAGTACTGCAGAAATAAAATGATGACATGTTCCTATAGTGAAACCCTTATAGCTCCAATGTTGATATCCTTGATCAAGATCCTATTTATTGCTCTCACATCCAGTATCACAAGCTAGAAAGGGAACAGTCAGTAACAGCACAACTATACATTTGAACTTGTGGGAACAGTGATTGTAAAAATGAAGCAAATTCAGTTAAATTTTATTAGTTATCTGACAGTGAAAATGCTATCGATTCTTCCCAGTTGCAAGTATAGTTCGCAGATAGGTAGTTCAGGTACCGAATTAAAAGTTATTCTTTTACACTATGTAGCTGCAGATAACCCATGACAATTCCACAGATCTGTACAAACAAAATGCATTCAACAAATGGGAGACGTTGAAACACTTGATGGCAGCGGTCCATGCACTAATGTTTATGTCATAAGTAACAAACGCATGCAGGCTCAAAATGGCGTTAACAAGAGTGGACTGGTCATGTCGGACCATGTTTGCAGTCACAACATGCCTTTCAAAAGTTTCATGCCATGACAAGGCAGCATGTTATGTGGAACTGTATGATTGTGAACCAGGACAAGGTATATGCCACAGTTGTATGTGTCTGTTATTGATGTCGAGTGAATTCATTCCCTTCCCCTTCCACTTGGCTGTAAATCTTATTGCACAGACTGATGAACAGTGATATTGACTGAACGCAATGGTGCCACACATAAAAATAAAATACAAAATAAAGTCAATCGAAAAAAGAAACACTTTATTTACCACTCTCAGAAAATTCCCACATGTTACATGTCAAGTTGGACAATTTATTTACATAATGCGTGCCTACACAATAAATGTAGTTCCCTGCTCACTTTCCAAGAAACTGTATCCGCAAGTCCAAGTCACAGTTATACGGCAGACAATGACACATCAACCTATGGAAGCCACTCGCCCTGAGGATGCCGTTATTGCTCATTCCCAAGTTGCTCTAAGCCACAGCCACTACACGCAAACGTGTCCTTTTCCCAGAAAAACCCAATATTGGGGGAAATAAAGTAAAAAAAAAAGAAAAGAAAAAAGAGGGGTGGTCTTCTGCCAGTTTTTTAGAAGGAAAAAAAGTAACGGTTTTAATCACAATTTTAATAATTCCTAACATATTTTAAATTGTCTAACAACAAGAATCCTTACATTAAAAGTCAAAGTTTTATTTAAATTGACGTGGTCAACTCTTATAGCTCAGTTGCCTATAGTTGGTATCAGGCATTTGGTATTCTGCACACTTGCCTGGTCTAGCCTTGTTAATCACATATTCAAACTTGTCACTGTGCCGATTTCAGTACCCGGTCTAGTTTGTTCACTCATCTGTGTCAATAACATAATAAGCTGTATACCATTGCAAAGAGGGCATTTTGCTCTTTCTAGAGATATATTCTCTTTCTCATATATAAAGTAGTTTTGCTACTACAGTAACTTTTATGTCGGTATACTTTTTATGTGGACACCCTGTATTGTGCACGTTCATCGAGTTGCTGGGATGATTGTTGCCAATCACAATGAGGTTTAGTCACTCCAGACGTTCCAAAGCGACCCTCAGACTTACAGTGATGAGGATATTTGAAATTTCATTTTTGTAGTCCTTGTTATGCTTATAGGCCTATGTCTTCTCATTTGTGGGCAATTTTGACCCCTGTAAACCCCTTGCAACCTCTCAAGTAAACTACCAGTATGTGAACGTTTTCACCATTGTAATACATCCGGTGTTTCGAGTTATCTGTAAATGCTTTTCCCAGCAAAGTAGTACTGTATGAAATAAGCAATTGAAATGTACAAGGTGGGTCATTTTTAGTTCCAGGCATCAGTTCCATTGTGCACATTTCCAGCATATATGGTTTCCTAAACGGCTGTGTGAGTCCTCTTTGTTCAGTTTCAAACGAATTAGGTGGAATAGGATGTACTGCAAAATCGCCCCGCCCCCCCAATTTAAGTAATATTTTTAAAGGCAAGATATACTTCTACGGACAAAATGTCAACTTGAATGAATTCTAAATTTGGAGTTCTCAGGAAAAATCGGTAATGTAGAGTTACATGTACATAAATTGACAGGAACGGAGTACATTCATGCACCTACAACGTCAGAATTTCTCTTCAAGGGCAGCCACCCGAATGTCGCAGGTTCAAACCCTGCCCCCAAATTACAATGCATCTAGTCCTGTAATTTACCGTTACATTTGAAAGACAGGGAATTGTGTAGTATGGCTGACACTTGGATAGGCATTAATCTTGGACACATACACCATTTCTGGATTGAAAATGTAACGAAACTTTATATCATTTTGTTTAATGCATTCAAATGTCCTAATCTGATTTGTTTTAGTGTATTACTGATTCGAGCAAGTTGGGGTAACATTATGAAATATGAGAAACAATCTCATCAACTCGAGCCATGGTAAATACAGGATTAGTAAAATGAGGAAGACTAAGTTTCTGGGTATTATATTTGTGTGCAGTGCCTGGGCATTGGTTGAAATACGTCTAAGATTGTTCTATTTTTGGCACATTATTCTGTCGTAATACATGTAGTGAACGTGGGTTTCAGGTTGCAGATCAAATATCCATGCCACCAAAGACCTCAGCAAAATACACCACTATCCAAAGTGTTACTCCGTATAACGTCTTTGAGAAACCCATCATATTAAGTTTATTACATTTTCTTTGGTTTTCTGTTCACCAGTTTGGGGCTAGATGAAAATGACTCCTGAAGCCAACTGCCATTGTAAAAATGATCCTTGCATTCCTACAAAATACATGTAGAACATTATTAGGACCCATGCATTTTCGTCCAAAATTCACAGAAATAGGTCCTGTTCACCTCTGATGACAACCCTCAAGTTCCCGACCCAAGCAAATGTTCTCAAGTTGCCTGATCTTTGAAAATCGTCAAGTGCCTGTTATCCCCATAAAATAATAAGTAGACACCCCTCCCCCGATTAAACTTTAAATGCAGTTTCTGAAAATATCTTCCCCGGCCAGTACTACATTTGAAAGTGATGGCTGACCTGCCCTTAGACAGGCATGACCCGAGTGGATATGAAACACACAGTCATCCCAGTTCTCCATTTGCATTTTTGCCGCCCCCCGCACTGTTAAAATAAGCTAGCTATTACTGCGTTTGATGTCCAGGTGCTTGCCTCCCCCTTTATTAATCAGATATGGCAATCTTAAAAGTTGCGAAAAAATCTTTCCATGCGTAAGGAGTTTTAATGAAAACATGCCTATTTCTCTGGTGGTTTGACCCATCGTCTGTTTGTGCACGCTGGCCAAGGGGAAAAATGAAATTACAGAAACTGATGTTGCTTTATATTTAAAACGAAACGTGTTATTATATTTGCATACAGCATCGGTGGTGTTTTAGGAAATTTAACAATCTCAGACAAGAAATGATAGGAGTGGTTTCAATTGTACAATAATACCAAAGTTGGAGGAAATGTCACAAATACATTGTGAAATCATTGGTTAAAATTGGTGCTCATCATAGTTAATCATAATGAATGATGCGACAGGAAGATAATTTAGCTCTTCCTAAAATCATTTTCAATTTTAAAACAAAACATGATAATTGCTAGTTTTAAATCGTCTGTGTTCCTTTAAAAATCAGCAAATGACACTGGTTTTCCCATGCCTAAGTGTCAGTGTTGAATCTAACACATTTAACAAGTTAACAAGAACGTTTTGATAAAATACACTGTGAGAAATGCTAAAAAACATGAAGACACAATTGCCAAAGTGCAACCTTTATACAAGCATTTACATTAGAATAATGTAGAAAGTATACATGTATTAAAAACCAAGAAGAAAAAGTTTAACAAAATAATCATGAATTTTTACCAATTTTGTATGTTAAAGGCATGGAACAATGAGGAAATTTTAGGGGTGCATTCCACCAAATGGTTGTATTTCTGCGCGCGAGCTCATTAATGTTTTGTGATCCCACGGAGTTTTTACAATAAGACAGGCCATAATTAGGAGGCATCATAGAAATATTCCTGTACATCTCGAATTTAGGACTTAAAGTCTCCAGTTTAGGGCATTTCTTTCACAAAAAGCCCGAATTGCGGACCTATTTTGGATAGAGGCGGACGGTTACATTCAGAAATGGGCGCCTAGTTTTATTACTATTTTGGGGGTATCTTCGTTCAAAGGCGAATAAAAATTTTTTCGTAGCTAATCCCCATGAAATTGAAACAAAAAGTGATCTTCTGGAAATCTTGAATTTCCAGTGAAAAATTGGAGGCCAACCTCTTCACGAGAGTCAACAGGCGGCGCTGTTTCGGTCCGATTTAGCACTGTTTTCTATGGGCGCGTATTTGGTGTAGTGCATCCTTAGTGTTTTTAATAATAATGACGTTGGTAGTGATTTGAATATAAGCAAGGTGGTAGCGATTCACTGAGGTAGTTTCCTCCTAGTTCTATATACCAAGATACCCAATTTGCTAATACTACAGATGAAACACAAACACCGATTGTGCATTGAGAAGATTAGTGATCAGTGATTACAGAAGATGATTCAAACATTTCAAAATAAATTTGAACCAACTCCAAACCATAGACATTCAAACATCTGTCAGGGACTTACGGGTCATAACTGAATATTTGTCATAAAAAGTAAAGAATTCAAATTCTTAGATCTTTATGTTACATACTGAGCTGTGCTGCAAGTTGTGTATCAGTTGTGTTTAAACAATATTCCGGATTTTTGTGATTGTAACATGCAAAATTGGCATGGACCACCGTTCATCTCCACGGTAGGCCTACTTGCACAGACTGTACACAAGGAATAAAAAAGACTGCTTGTCCCTGTCACAGCAGATGGCACACTTTGCACTGGGTGAATATGGATTAGGAGGTGCACTGCTGATGGGCGGCCAAGAAGCATCAGCCTCAACTTGCTGTGGCTGACTTGTATTGCTTGCACCTCCTATCTTCCTGAACAGAACCTGGAAATGTGCACGAGTAAAAATATTTCACTGACAATTATTGGCACTGTGGCATAGCTAGCTACAAAACCCTTTCTTTAATTTTCTGATTCTGTACTGTGCAGCATCAGAAGTTGTTAAGAAGAAAACAGAGAACGCAAGAAGATTATAAGAACTCCCCTTGGACACAAAACTCCCGCCTAGTAACTTTATGTCCACGGTATACAGGTAACGAAAGGTCAGTGTCAGTAAATAGGTTGTGTTTAGGAAACGGTGCAAAACATTTCAAATTTAGTAAAAAGAAAAGATACTTGTCACGTTAATTAAGGTCATGACAACGGTCCTGCAACAAGGATGTCTTCGCTCATATTTTCAGACCAGAGTAATATATACCCTCAAACATCAGATCCTTTGGGCCTGAACCTATTTCATAAACTCAAAGGAGCACAAAATGGGAAATTCAGTGAACAAAATAGGATACTATGTGTATGTACATGTATGCATCCGTAGGAGTATGGCTGAGATACCTGTTCGGTTTGGTCTCTGGAGGGATATCACCATAGCTATCCTAACTGCAACAAGTAATGATAGTCTGTCACTGAAAGATTTGTACAAAAATCCTGGTCTAAACTGAATATTCCTTGTAGTGAATATTGTCACTGCTGATATTACATTCCCGTGGGTGTGTCTGCCTCCTCGAATGTAAAGGGAAGGCTGTCATCCTGCCCTACGGTTTCTTCTGCAGCAGGGCTGTCATCAATGATGACCACAGCAGCCACTGAGTCAGGTCCGGAGACTTCACTAGAAACAGAAATGCCAGGCTGGGGAATGTCTGCTTGGCTTGAGGGCGACGAAGAAGAAATCACCTAATACACACAAAAATTGAATGCATGTTTTCATTCTAAATTCATCTCTCTTCTCAACTTTTATGCTGTCATGATGGGAGTAGTAATGCAAGTCATTTTTAATCACTTCTTATTGCAAAAATAGCTGTGTTTAAAAGTATTTTGCCTTGGTTGTTTTCGTGCTGATGCAGTATTTATTTATTGTATTTATAACTTCCGTAAGCTACTTCTCTTTCTATATGGTTGTTCAGACTCAAGGTACTTGAGTCACGTGACTGAATACTCCCCAAATTGTATCAATTACTCTGAACGCTTGATTGCAGGTGTTAAGAGTGTACATTCCAACATACTGTTCAGACTTAATTAACCAAAATAAATAAAAGGGCAAAAAATAAGTTCAGGTTAATGTTGTAAATTTATACAATCTTCTGATTTCTTTGTTTTCAGGTAAATCCTTGTTTTCAACCCCTTCTCTTCGATTAATCTGTCTACAGAAAAACTCCTCCTCTGATATACAGTACCCTTGGAAGTTTGCGAGCTCTATTTTCATATTATCCTTCGGTCCTTGGCTAGACTTCCCGTTAGGAAAAAGCAGTGGAATAATCTTGTTCTGCAGGTTGCTGTACGTAATGTCTCTCTCCAGTGTTCCAAATCTCACACCTCCACCACTCTGTGACCGGACTCTGGCAAAGTCTTTGGTTTTGTCATTGTAGTGCAGCCATCCAACCTGAATGCGTACACTTTGCTTCTGTTGGGGCATCTTTCTTTTTGCGGGCACAGGCATATCTGCAATAGATTAAAATTAAATATCCTTCTATGACTGATCTTTCGGACCAGTAAAGGTCTGAAACCGCCTGTTCAGTACATATTCAGACAAGGTAAGGTAAGATTAATAAGGTATCTATAGTGAGACAAGATTACAAAACTTGTCACCACAGACATTTATGAGTTGAGTTTCTTGTATTTTCATGTCACACACAGGTGTCACAAGAATTACCTGCACAACATATAAATATACAATACATATAAATATATAACATGAGAAATGTTTCGCTGTGCATCGCTGGTAATTGTTAGTCTGGTTCCGAGTATGTAGACTACATACACTAGTGGGCACATAGTCCTGTTCCCAGGCTCCATGAAAATTACACTGTCAATATTGCGTAGACGAGAATGTAAACTACACACATACATGCTCCGTTTTTCTCGTCCCATATGTGGCTGCAATTGCATATAAACATTCAAATTATGTATGCAAGTAGACATGACGTACAATTTGCATTACATTAATCCAATGTCCTTTAATAATTAGGATAATTACCCACTGATCATCAGTGCCACTGCTGGAAGCCTTAGAATGATGAGGTATTACGAGAAATTCATTGTGTGAAGGTTTCCATGCAGTAAATTTGTAAATGTGTGACATGGCAGGACGTGGGTGTTGTGGTGATCACAAATAACTTCTACAAAATCTACAGAGCAGCAGCTACATATATATATCTCATATACATACCTTCTGCTCTTTTTGATGTCTTCCATTATACTCCTTGTATGAAAACAGTTTCCATGGTATGTTAAACTAAAACGGAAATGCAGATTTCCTATTTCATAAACTATTTAGAGCACAAGCAAAAATATTAAGAAGACAGGCTACTCCAACCTTCATTTTTTGGCCACGGATTTGTTGGACAATTTTTCTGAATGATGTTCGTTTGGGTGGGCCTAGACCTGCATGGGATGATTGAATACTTTCCCCACAATTTATGAAACAGCAGAGACTATTTTGATAAATTCAGTTACTCAAGAAGCTGAGTGTATCAGAACTCTGCGTTCTTAGTCGTCTTTTCTCCCAAACTTGGGTTAATTAAAGTGTGCTTGAGAATTTCTGGCATTATGCTGTACATTGCATCATATCATACAAAAGTAAATAAATGCGCAGCATAGAGTATGGCAAGTGTAAACTGAAAACAGCTTAGGGTAAGTAACTGTGTTGTCTATATTCTTCTTATATGTCTATATTTAGTGATTGTTTGTCAGGTCAGGTAACAAACTAGAAGGTGGTCTCTCCAGGCTTATCATTGCTACAGGCTTGTCTTACATGGTACCTTGACGCTAGTCTCACAAACTCTTGCATCTGGAGAGTGTCTACTTACCATAATCACTGTCACTGCACGTTGTACTATCTGGTTGTGCATCCTTTTTACCTTCAGGTTTAATGTGCAAATTAGAACATATTCATTACATTATTGGTACAATTAAATATACTTCATATTGATATTAAGAATACACTAGAGAACATGTCTACACATTTCAGTGACACAAACTAGGCCCATGATCTAATCAATCACGAATTATTTCGGAGAAATGAGTTCAGTGACATTAAGAATACAGCATGACATTGTTAACTGTCTCAGGTATTGAGTTTTTTAAACTGAATCTGATCGGATTCAGTCGGGGCCATGCCTTAATCATGTCCCTGTCTGAAACAAGCTCATGGTACTGGCCAATACATTAACATACATGCACCTCTTCTCCAAACACACTCAGATAGGCCTAAACAGAGATTATAACCCTAAACTAAAACATACCTGCACCCACTGTGGTCAAGGGCATTTTGGCAGGGGTGGCTTGCTCAGTTGTCTCTGAGGTGAAAGAAGATGTCGTAATTTATTATTTAATTTCACAAAACAGCATATCAGTGAGGCAAGAGAAAACCCCAGAGTAGACACATGTACATGTATTCTTTCTTTGCTTTATCACGCTCCTTTACAGGGCACCCAGCCCCACTTCTGGTTCAACAGTGTGTGAATAGGGTTAGGTACGACAGAGAGAATTATTCAAAACTAAGGCTGTGTATTTGTACACATAATGCAAAATAAAATGGCACTGAGCAAACTGTCAGTAAATGGCATTTTTTTAAGTGAGTGCATCTTCTGTTCAACCACACGATAACTAAACTGATCCGCAAAAAACGTACCGATTCGAATCTTCGTTTTTGCATCTACTGCAAATGTTCCCCAAATGTTGTTGAATTTCAAACCACTCATTCCACTCCAAGTCTTCATACTTGAAAATCAAGGACTGAGTACACGCCTGACGGCACATCACAGAATAGCTATTAAGAAACCAATTACCGACAATGGGATTAAACAGCCAGACGCACCAAAAAAGTAACCTGCACAGTGGGATAAAGCGAACAGTGAAATCCATGATCATATTTTTTTTCACTATATGGCATGCAAGCTCACCGAGTCCACTATATGTATTTTGAAAATGATACAAAAGAGAAAAAGAAAAGGCACTCTCAGTCTTAGCGTTTAGTAAATGATCTAGGGAACCAAGGTGAGTTACCTTCTTGACATGTTCGCTAATGTCACTCCTTGCCCCTCTTGTTTTATTTCCCCAATACGAGTGTATGGTCCACAGATTCAGGAACCATTGAGTCTGTAGAGTTAGGCATGATTACTCTAAAAAAAAATAAAGAGAGAGAGAGAGAAACGTTTGTCCATTATAGAAAGTTCGGGCAGTAGGTGAATGTAGTACACACCTCAGCCACGAACAATGCTTTACTACCACAGCCACGTACCCCATGTCCCAACGCACGAAATTACTAACATTTTGTATCACATAGATCACTCTGTAGTCCCTTCAAAACAAAATATGGGAATCGCATCACACCCGTTTAACAGAAAAATTCTAAAAAGTGAGTAAATGAGATCGACCTACATACCAAGAACTCAAGAAACACGCAGGATGGTAAAACACCAGACCACGCTACTGGTGCTCAGACCGCAACGATGGACACTCGCTGGATGTCGTCATTGCGTGATAATTATCTCGGAAGGACGTAACTTTTACGATGTCGTCATCCCGTGATAAATTATCTCAGGATGTCGTCAGCCAACTTTCACGATGCTGTCATCACGTGATAAATTATCTCAGGATGTCGACATCCCTCCTGTATGATGTCTTCATCCCGAGAAAAAATGACTCAGGATCTCAGCGAGTCGGATGGCACTTCCAGAGCACCGTAGAAAATAGCTGGAGCGGAGTAGACATTTTTCGATGCGCACGAACTGTATTACCGCCGGGGACATACGTGAGAACAGTATGGACTGCACGTGGGCATGACAAACATTTCCCGTGATACCGGTACCGCGTGCGTTAGTTTGTGGGCATGCGTACTGAATCCCACTACACCCAGAAGACAGTTAAATGGCTCTTGACGCGGACAGGTGGACCCCAAAAGTAGTCGATCAACATCAAGCTCAGATATAGTTGTTTGCCCCCCTCATTTCCATAGTGATTAGTACACTCAAAGTCCCTTTTGCTAACTTGCTCACAATAAAAATCCATTTTCTGCCAAGTTTTTTAAAATTTTACCCGTCTTTCTTACGTACCTCCAAAGTAGCAGAGTCAAAAGTTGGAAGTGAAGCCAACATTTCAGACGGGATTTTTTTAGTTTTGCCGAGTTTTCCCTGACATTTCTCTACTATTGTTGTGAACAGGAGAAAGTATCATGCAAGAAGAAAACCATATAAATGAGATCTGCATGAAAAACGACCGCAATTTCAGACAAATGGCTCTTGGTCTTGAAAAGATGACGAAAATGGGTCCCAATGAAAAACGAAGTGAATTTCAAAAAAGGGTTTCTGCCTAGAAGTAATAAACTTTTTTGTTCATAAAAGTTACTGGTCTTTCATGTGGCATCAAAGTTATTTGAAGGTAAACCCAGTAAAATTGTGAAAATGAGATATAAATTTATAAGTTAGGTAAAAAACTATAATATTTTTATACATGTAATTATCCTTTGTCGTAAAGTTGACATTTTCCACTTCTTTGATTATTTTCTGGAGAGCTTTTTAACTAGAAGCTATTAAATATCACCATTCAAAAGATTCTTGGCAATTTATTCACACATAAGGTCTTCAAGGGAAATGCAGGTGCAAATCCCTGATATGGGTCACCAAGGCTACGCGTCGTCTGCTCGAATAATTTTTCAGGCAGACGACCATATGTGACTATTGCGCATGCACGAGTACACAACTAAATGCATGCACAGTCTATGGGCCATGGGGACTGTACTTACGTACAACGCGTGCAAGCGGCACAGCGCTCTGGGCGCGGTAGTCTTGGGCCAAGGCGGCACTCGATAGCGGACTCGATCGTGCGCTGGCTGATCTCCGCCAGGAATACACTTTTTCATTTTACGGCGTTATAAAACCCTAATTTAAGGCGTAACAACGTCTTTATTTATGGTGTAATAACGCCCTAATTTCAGGTGTAATAAACGCCCTTTTACGGCGTAATGGCGCCATATAGCGGCGTTATAACGCCTCAATACGGCCGTTTCACAATAGTGCGCCACCAAGAGTTTGCCACGTATTGGCCAATCACAATGCGCGAAGGTCGTCGACCCAATGCGCGTTTGAAAAGGGTCGACAAATTTCGAACGTTGTGATTGGCCAACGCGTTGCAAACTCTTGGAGGTGTCCTATTGTTAAACGGCCGTAGGGCGTTATTGCGCCGTAATTAATAGGGCGTTATAACGCCTGAAATTAGGGCGTGTTTACGCCCTAAATTTGGGCGTTATTACATCTTAAATTAGGGCGTTATAACGCCGTATTGGGGCGATATAACGCCTTAAAATAAAAAAGTGTATTCTTGGCGGAGATCAGACACCGTACGATCGAGCATAAAATAATATGCGATTTATTTCCATTGCGCCCTCTCGTGTCTTAATTTCACCAACGGACGTCTCGTTCTCACTAGTCTTGGGAATCTCCTGCAAACTGTTTAACTTTTTCTTCAGTTTTCCTTCGGATTTCCGGAGCAACCAATCAGCGGCCCGGGAAATTCCAGTTGAATCTGTATGTGATGAATATGGATCAATGACCTGCATCACATGACCTATCATGCGACATAATGTACAGTACATGTTCAAGCGCTAACGACTTTGAATGTACTGGTTCTTAACTGTCACGATCGATGATAATAGCGCCGGCCGCGGTCCAACGCTCCCATGGTCTGTTTTGTTTCCTATTTCGCATCCTAGGGTCATTGTGAATATTCATATTAAACTGCTATTTTGCATACAAAGGCCGCGCCTCGGTTGTAGGAGATTCCCAAGACGGTACATGTACAACGAGCCGTCGATTGGTGAAATGAAGTCTCGAGCTGGAGAGAGCGCAATCCGGTTCGTAAATGTGACGCCATTTCGGTTTAAACCACCCCCACACTGCAGCCCCATTAAAAACAGTGTAAAATCAGCACCATTCAGGGCCCAATAGCATGCACGCCAACATCCCTGAGATTTCTGAAACACAAATGAAATTCTTGTCTGGTCACTTATCTTTCAATTTCTTTTCAATTTTTTTGTGGGTTAACAATTATATGTTTAATTATTCCCACAAAACAAAATCACCTCCCAAAAAGTGATTTTTCGGAAGTCTGATTACAGCCATTTTTCAAGTGCCAACCCTCAACTTTCTCGGGCACTTAGGACCATTTTTCAACCTTTGTCTTTAGCCCTTCTGCTCCCATATGAAAGCTCAAAGTCCCAGAAAGTTGATCCCGGCAACGATTTACACAATCTCACCATTTTGGGGGCCAAACAATCTCCTTTTTCAAAAGATACTGTGGGGGGCACTTTTAATGCTAATGAGCTGGTCAGAAATTCTCACTTGAATTAGTGGTTTGCACCCTTAAATTGGCTCCTCTCACGTGCTGGATATGAAAGAAACCACTCCAGAGAGAATAAATAGACTTGTAAAATGTACCGTAAAGTGCCGTTCGCACCTCACAAATCGTGTGGCGCGTCTGTTCGTTTTTGTCTTTTACAGTTGTGTTATCCATCTTGTTTGTTTAATCACTGTTCATTTTATAAACTGTTAAAAAGAAAGGAGAACTGCCGCATGGCTCACCCAGCATAGACACTAATCCAGCCCGCCAAAATTTGTAGTTTCGAGGACTTCAGAAAGTTTCGGTTTAATGACCACACTCGTTCGGGCGCTGCATGCTTCATGTTATACTTGGAGATGCCGAACCCCCAAAGCTACGCGAACCCTAACGTTGGGCTCTTCGAATTTTCTCTTCTAATGATTGTGTAAGGAGCAATGTTTTACCCCAATCTCAAGAAAAGTGAAATTGAATCAAATTCCAAATATTTTGATTCATAAATGTAGATTTCATATATCCGCTACAAAGTTCCAATGAAATTTTATTTTGGCCCGATTTTCCGATTTTTTTTTTCGAAGTGCAAAATGAACTCTTTTAAATGCGCCCCAAAATATATACTTTTTTCACAGTTTTAGTTAAGTAAGTGAGTGGAGGTAATAACTATTTACTAGAATGGGTGGCGAGCAAATTCATTACAGGCCAGTTTACGAAACGCCGTGAATATTGAAAACTGAAGTAGGCCTATACAAGTATTAAATGCATCCATAGGTTCGCGACAAACATGCAACTTGTTCAAAAGCACATTGTGACAAACATGCAACTTGTTCAAAAGCACATTGTGACAAACATGCAACTTGTCTGAAAGCACATTGTATGGAATTCCATATCTGTCATATGTTAAACCCCAGCTTTTGCAGGCCCTATGCAACATTTGATGAACGACGGGTGACGCACGACGGACGACGCAAGACGCACGACGGGCAACGGAAAATGGCATGTTTGGAACTGGTAAATGGCAGAATTGGGACACGACAAAAAGCAAAAGGCGACGGACGACAGACGACGGGCGACGGCAGATATGGAATTCCATACAAAAGCACTCTCCACCAAGCAAAAATGACCCATGAATGGACAACAGTTTAAACAACCAATGACAACGTGAACACCTGTTTTGTCAAAATGATGTGCAGGAGTGGTTTCTGTATAGGGATGCCATAAGGGGTATTGCAACATACCTGTGTACAAAAATTGTTTATTTCTATGGAGTGAATTTTTATGTGTGGCCTTTGAAAGAAGTGGCAAGTTTTTTGGCTGTCCAGTTTATATCATCTCTATGTTCGGTACTCTGTGGCATGGTTTTTGTGTTGAACTCTCGCGTTTGCTTTTGATCAAAACAAAAGCTCCTTCCCAAAACAAGCAAAAAAACAACCCAACAAAAACAGAAACGAAACACAAGTGACTGATTTACTTGTTTTCTCCGAGGACAAAATACTCAACAAGAAGCAAGGACTCGAAATTCACGAAAAATAAAAATCAACATTGAACGTGCGCGAACCGGCAATACATGTACTGCAAACGAAAAAAAGAAGAAGACAGGATTAAAGACTTGCTGCCAGGGGGAAATGGGAAAGACATAGCTGGTGAACTTACTTGTCATTTGGAAACAAACTCCAAGGTTCTGAATTCAAGTATCATGATCCTGCCAACTTTTCCTGCTTACTGTTTAGCTTGCTGCTTGAAGCATGTGTTCCTTCCTCCATGCTTGAAGTAAAACTGCAATGGAATTGCATTTCGACTGCCCCACGGCGGCGGATTTTACTCCTCCGCACTTCGACAAACAGAGAGAGAGAGAAATTATGGGGCTTGCCATTTTATCTATTTACTTATTCACTTTTTCGTTCAAACACTCACTTTATTTTAGCACCTAGTTGTGTCTCTCTTAAGATGTGCCGACCCGGCCCCCACTTTTAGAGTTCACCCGGCCCAAAAGGACGATGGCCTCACTCCGTGTGATCGCCATTACCACGCCGTCCCATTATGATGAAGGCGTGTCCTCACCGAGTTTGCTACAACGGATCGGCAAAAAATAATCCGGTGGGGACGCTACTATAGGGCCATAAAGCCGACGCGTCTGCAGTACCCAACAATCGTCTTTTAGCCTAGTCGGATACTTACATTGGTGAACAAAATAGGCTGCAACACCGATTTTCCGGCGACTAGCGATGGACGAATGCGAGTGGGGAAGTCACGTGATCTACTCAATCATGTGACTCCGCATTCTGGCAGTCTTGTTGACACCTTGGTTGGGACTGCGACCCCCCCAACTGTATATCACGCTGTGTTTTTTTCTAGTGTTCGTTCGTGTTGACAAATTGTGTGATAAACGGACATTGAAATCTGTTTTGTAACTTGTGATCATAATCATCACTGTCAACGTCAGCATTGCACTCTTTAGTTCGGATCGATGTGCTTTCAAGTTTGACGTGTGCTGTGTCATGTGGCTTGCCTGCTAGTGCTATTCTAGTGGTGTTTCATGTCTTCTTATTCCGCTCTGTTTCATCTTAATGTGGTAGGTGCACTGACATATGACTGACTGAAAATCAAGTGTAAATGCGGCAATTGTAGGTACAACTCGGGAAGAGTTCCATCATGTCCAGACTGATGCCAGTAATTATTCCTACAGTGACTTAATACATGTAGCCATCAGAAAGCAAAAACATTTCCTGAAAAGTTCAATTAAGGAGGGCAAAAACATGTCATTTACTTAGAAAACACACAGAATTTTTCAGACCAGTCCCATAGGGTTTTTGTACTGGGTGTCGTGTCGTCTGTTCATCATGGAACTCTTTCCAACACTTAGAATTTTCCCTACCAGTCTTATAGGATTTGTGCAAGGGGTGTCAAGTGGAATCCTACATATTACATGTATCTCTTTCCTCACGTCAGCCATCAGAAAGTGATAACATATCCTCAGTAAAGCATGTCAAGAGTCAACTTTAGCAGGGAAAAGATTGAAGGAATTTACTAAGAAAATACGTAGAATTTCTCGGACTAATCTCACAGGGTTTAAATGTGCACATGGTGTTGTTCAGTGCAATCATTGAGAGTGTTCACATTTCAAATTTTACTCGTTCAATTTTATTAGATTGTATTTCTAATCTGCACGGATAGCGTTAACGTGTGCATTTTGTGTGCCTCAAACTGTACAATTTGTGCACAGAGTCCGTCCAGAGTATTTTGCATTTTTGAAGTATTTTCTAAGAAAATGTGAAATATATTTCAGTCCAAATTCTTGTCATTTCAACATTTTAGCAATGAATAAGCTTCATTGAGATCATAACTGATGAAAAAGCTGGGGGCAGGATGCAACATCCTTTCCAATAATTTCTTTGATACCCTGTCACACGGGTGAGTCAGGGTGGGAGAATGGAGAAAGAACAAGGAACCAAGGACATACGTGTAGCAATGATCAATATGTGTGATGTGCCAATCATGTCAGTTGCTCAGGTGTTGTTTGGATCAGATATTAACATGACTAAGTCAACTTCCTAGTAGTGGCTGCAGAAGGGACTGCAATTAATGATCAGGTAGGAAAAGGGCTTTGGTTTTGTTGAAGCTGTGGAAGTTGTTCTCTGATGCAAATGTAACTAGTTTGGCCGCAAAGTGGAGTTTGAAATGCCCCATTCTTGGCAGCAGGAAATAATAAATATCCTGACATCATGAGTAGTAGGTCAAGTCTTTTCCAAGCCTAATGAGCTGTTACATTGCTTCTATATCTGCAGAGTTTCAGAATGCACCAATCTGCCTTGATCATTACATTATGCCTGATCCTAAGCCAGCAGGCATCAGCGAGACCAGTCCAGCTCCATCATGATCATACCGGTTCATACCGGTTCCAAAGTCTCCAGTTGCCCTTTATTGGTGGGCTAGAGTGCGAGTCCTGTAAAGTGATCATGGATATCGTTGATCGACTGCTGGCCCAAAACAGTACGGAAGACGACATATTGGACGTCTTGGTGGAATTTTGTAAACTGGGTAAAGTTGAAACACCACGAGTTTGTGAATATATCGCAAGAGAATTCAAGGTAAATACAAAGATGAAAAGAAACAAAGACAACCCTGCTTTGTGATAATACACTTGGTCATGAAATACAAAGCTGACACAGGCTTAGCAATTAAGTTATTTGGATTAAAAAATATGTGTATTCAATTTTTCTGTTCAAAAACCTGTTTTAAATAATGGCCCAATTTCACGGCACTGCTAAGCACATGATTTAACGTTTACAGAGGCTCTGTGTATTTCATGAAGATCGTAAACAGTAAGCATGGCAAAAGGTACGCTTACCAAGGTGGTGGACAAATTTGCTTGACATAGTGACAAAATGATGGAAATCTTAATGTGCACACAACCATAAGTACAGCCATGAGCACAACCAGGCCAAGCACCTCTGTAAAATAGTACTTAAGTAGTGCAAAGATTTCTGTGACATTACGACTTTGAGGCAGCTCTGTGAAATTGGGCCCATTTCGCCGGCATACTTTGTGTAAATTTTGATCACTGTGATGTGATTTGGAGCTTACCTCACAGAGGAGCAAATACTAATTGAGAAATAAAGGAAACATTAATTTTGGATGTTGGATTGAGGAAACATTTGAAATGAAAATGAGTAATCTTAAGAATTCACAGTCACAAAGGGACAGGAAACATACATCTGGACAGATTTACAAGACATTTTAGGAGAGCAGAAACTGAAACGCCATCCTGATTGCCGACCATGTGATATATTTCTCATTACTAACTTGGCAGGATGAATTATTTGGAGTTTTAATTGGCCACTATGCTTCACCTGACGACATCTGTGGATCCATTCTTGGTGCATCTTGTGCAAAACCCTATGACCCGGACACACCCTGGAATGTCACATTTCCCAAAACGCCCAAGCCTCCCGTTTCAATTCCATCTCCGCCAAAGGTAAGAGGCACTAATGGAATGGGTCCAACCCACCTTCAACTGAGAAAATCCTTGCCCACCATGTCCAAGAAAGATTTCATTTTAATGACCCGAAATGATCCAGCTGAGATGTGTCTTGACAGCTATTGGACAGATTTGCTCAATGTGTGCAACATTTATAATTGTATCTTGAGGTATCTGGACCAAATTCTAAATTTCTTCTGCATCCTGTTGAAATTCTGCACATATGATGGGTGGTGAGCAGCACACACTGACTGGTTTTTCTCACCCGTTAATTATTACTTTTAGGCAGGTGCTCCAAAATTGACAATTCTGCACCTGAGCGACCTGCATTGGGACAGGATGTACCAGGAAGGCGCTGAGGTAGAATGTGGGGAACCACTCTGCTGTCGTTCCAATGACGGGAAACCAGGTACACACATAAGGAACCGCCCATCATTGTATTGACCGCCCAAATCTTGAGGTGCAGGTTTATCTCGTTTTTGATTATTTGTGGTATTTTTGTTTTTTTCAGTACTTAAGAATTCTTATCAAGTGTCATCTCTTCATTCAGAACTGGTTTTTATACAATTTGATTTCGTGATCTGTTTCACAAAAGAGTCTTTTGTCAAAGTATAAAATAGCCATTAATTATATATAATGGGTTTGCCCTTACCCAACGTACATTTAAAAAAAATACATCTTGATTATAAACTAGCCAGTTGGTTGTTTAGCACATGCTGCATATTTTGAAAAAAAGTTTTTTCAATTCCATAAATCACTGATACATACATCTACAAATGAGAAAACGTTTACACTCGCATTGAAAGTGAAAAGTGGGCACTTTTGTGAGATAACATGAGACCTGGTTCCTTCCAGTACTAATCAAGAATAATGTAAAGTGCCAAGTTTTGCCCTTTGCGTTGGTGCAAGTAATCTTTAGAATGGAATAGGTTAAGATTGGTGCAGTTTTGAAAGTGCCTTTTTTCTATTACTTTTTAGCCAAGGGCAAGCCAGCTGCAGGAAAATGGGGTGACTACAGAGGTTGTGATACACCAACAAGGGTCTTTGAAAACTTGCTCCAAAATGTTGCTAAAGAACACAAGGTACATGAACATGAAACAAAAATTGAATTCCCTTCGTCTTCCCCTGGGGGAATCCCCCATTTGATTTTAGTTGCTGCAAAGCTTCCAGTTTTGTATATCTGAAATGTAGATGACCATGTAGGATTGCGTCACAATGTATAGCATAATTCAAATGAAATGAATTACTGGCACTAGTTTGTGAAGGTCCCCATTTGGAGCATTTCTGACCCTATGATTACTGATGTTCATAGGAGCCATGTGTGGAATCCCCCTGAAAGGCTGTGTTTGAACAAATCCTGTGGCATGTTCTGTGATCATTGTCAATCAAGTTGAGACATCCACCTTCTGTAAGAAACAATGAAAGGTTCTGAAGCTCTATCTGACCCTATCCAAATGTTTCAGACCTGGGGCCAAGCTGCTTAAGCACAAAATTTGCTTAAGCGCAAAAAAACCTTGCTTACAAAAGGTTACCAGCTCAAAATCTGTGTGATTGTCATGCTAACCAAGAGACAGGTGAATACCATTCCCAAATCACATGGAGTTTTGGCCGGTAACCTGATTTGTCAAGCAAGGTTTTTTCATGCTTAAGCAAATTTTGTGCTTAGCAGCTCTATGAAATTGGCCCCTGATTTTGGATTTCGTCCACAATCCAGATTCTCTTACAAGTCAAGGAAGTCCGTTGTAAATCCTCTCCACAGATTGATTTTGTCTACCTCACTGGTGATCTACCAGCCCACGACGTGTGGAACCAGACACGCTACGACCAAACCAGCATTGTTTATCAAACAACAACTGTCTTACAGAAGTATCTGCCTGGTATTCCTGTCTACCCGGCAGTGGGTAACCATGAGAGTGCACCTGTGAACAGGTAAAAGATGAATAAAAGAAAGATGCTGTGAGAAAGGCGGAGTTGGGAGGCAGCGAGAGAGGTGGATTGGAGGGACTTTGGTTGGACAGACAGGTGATTGGGCATCTGTCTTTTCTGCACCATGAAGTTATTGAAACCTTGGTTTTTCCTTGATTTTTATCATCAGCGTTGTCGGGCCCAAATTTTATATGCTAAACCTATGTGATAAATATTACACTGAGGAAAGTCCAGATGGATAATTTTTCATGCATTCAACTTCTGATGGAAAGACATGTTTCTCTAATGAAATCAATAGTTTGTGGGATTGTGTCATGAACTTCTCTTGGCCTACTTCATCTGTGGTCACACAGTTCCTCTTCACTGATACCAGCACTATTTTAAGAACTAAATTGATAAAGAGTTCAAAGTAAAGAATATTGTATGATCTTAAAAGTCACATGGATTTGTCTATCTGCAGATTAGAGAACCTAGTCCATATGATATTGCAGTCCCCATTCCAAACACCCATCCCACTCCAGGGGTGGATCCAGGAAGGGGTGCCAACAGAGGACAAGGCCTCCTCCCCCCAAAAAAGGGGCCAAATTTTTTTCTTTTTAAATAATATGAGAAAGGTAATTTGTTTTGGTCTATTTCATTTGTCTTCATTCCAAAAGTGTGTAAAAAGCCCCAAAATATAGCCTCACCTCTATGTTACATAGAGATTACATGAAAAAATATATTTTGGGCCTCCACAAAAACAAGTTTGCCCCCCTCCCTTAAAGTTTAGGTCTGGTTTTGCCCTTGTCCAAATAATTTTAGAACAAGCTATCCCTCTCCACATCCAATTCTCTTTTGGGTTCAAACTGCACGTGGATTGTTTTCCAGCACACAGTCACCGTCTTCATTAGAAATTGTTACCGCCGGTCTGATTTGTCCTGCATTACAGTTTTTAAAAACACTTGGAGGATGTTTTGAAGACTGTAGAATCGGATGATGGAAATGTTTTTTCAGACTGCATGGAATAGATATGAATTTTTCCCCAGGTCCTTCTGGTGTGTTCATTTCACATGGTTGTTGAATACAAAATGTCTGTATCTTGACTGATATCCCGGAGAACAATTATTCAGTTCAAAAGATTTATGATATGTATTTGATAAGGTATCAGGATATGTGTTGATTTTGTTTGCCTTTGCGATGAGGTTATAAAGAAGTGGGAAGGTCACCTATTGTGTTAAAACCCTGGCTTCTGTTATATTCTACTTTGATCCAGAGAGCTCCGTAGGCAAATATTGACTTCAGGGACAAGGTCTGCATTTCAGAATATGTGCAAACAAAAGATACAAGCTCTGACACTTGTTTATTTTTTATGACCACATTTGGATTCCTTTGATTCTTTGACAGCTTTCCTCCTCCCTTCATAACTGGCAAAAACTCCATCACATGGCTGTATCAGGCTATGGTTGATGCATGGATAACAAAGGCCCAATGGCTACCAAAGGATGCCAACTCAACATTGATCAAGTACGTGCAGGAACTCTGCCCGCGGCATGAATGGAGAACCAACGAGAGTGTGATTTACAAATTTGATTTTACTTCTGGGAGTGTGATTTTTATTATAAGTTAAAAAGCTCACAGGAAAATGCAGAAGTTAGATTGCAATAATTGATCATCGGCTGGGAATTTCATTAAAGGAACAGATTCAATACAGTTGAAATTAGTTCGAATCAGTAAAATCAACTAAAAGTAAGATATGATTAAAATGAAATCAGTTTTGTAAAAATTTCAAGCTGTGCCAGTTTGGTTCCTAGAATCTGAAGAAAGCCAACATGTTCTCTGGACTATTTTTTTATCGCCATCTCTTTCGGATAGGGTATTGTTTGAATGTAGTTTCAATTTCTGTTTTTTGTTTTCTTAGGGGAGGATACTACAGTATGCGATTATTTGATGGTCTCATTTTGGTCTCAGTGAACATGAATATGTGCAATAATCAAAACTGGTAAGTGGTGGAGGTGTCTTCCAAATCTTTTGAGGCTTCCCTTGGCAAAGATCTCAAACTGCAGTCACAGCAATAATGGTTTGGACATGTCACAATAAGCATACCCTCCCCAGCTCCACAGTTCCCCCCCCCATCAATGTTGTTGTTGCCAGCTGGAGCACGGATCATGCAGTGACAAACGACATTGAGAGGGGGGCCGAGCGAGATTTGACCTGGATTGTAGCACTGACGCAGAAAGGGGAATAACAAGTATAGACGTCTGTCTTCAGCAGAGCCAAGAAATCTGACCTGGATTTTTTTTAGCAAAACCTATGAAGGAATAAAGTAAATGAGTTTTTTTGAAATTTCAGGTGGCTACTGGAGAATGAGGATGATCCAGCTGAGGAGTTGGAGTGGCTGATTGGAGTCTTACAGAAGGCAGAGGATAATCAGGATCATGTCCACATCTTAGGACACATCCCTCCAGGTAGTGGTGACTGCTTTGTACAATGGAGCAAGAACTACAATGAGATCGTCAACAGGTACGTTCTCCTAACATAATGACTTCATGCTTTGTTTACTTGCAAGTTTTACTATGGCACTGAGGTGAGATGCAGTCCATCAAGTCCCCATTGGAAAGCGCACATGTAAAAAAAGAATGACGTCATTACATGTATGTTTCAGATCTACTTGTCATGTGTTTTCCTGAAAGCAGTGTCCTCCGAAACACAAATATAACTTTCCTCCACCATCATGGCTTAAAAGAAGTTAAGTTTCAGTGTAAACCAGAAATCAAGTTTGCTTCTGCGTTATTTAGTTCCACAATATTTTTTGTCACACTGTCAAGAGACATTGAACCAGTTCACCGTTAATCGATGTTTGGTTGAACAAGGACATTGATGGGAGTATAAATATCCTGCCAATGTCACCTTACTTAAAAACCTACACAATAGGTGGTTTCACATGGGACAGATCTGACATATGTCAAATCCTGATCATCATACATTACAAATGATAATTCCTGAATTTGTCTTTTTTTAGGTATGAAAGCACCATCAGGGGGCAGTTTTTTGGCCACACTCACAAGGACAGCTTTGAAATTTTTTACGAACCCAAAACTAAACGTCCAACCAGTATTCTGTACAATGGGGGCAGTGTCACCACTTACTCCAATGTCAATCCAAACTATAGAATCTACGAAGTCGATGGCAACTATAAGAACAGCTCGTGGGTAAGTTGAGACTTCAACCCAGCCCTGACATTCATTTGAAATAGATAGAGTGAAGTCACCCTCATAAGAAATCCCAGTCTAACAGAGTTAATTCTCACAACTGGAAATAGTTGCAATTTAAATGATTTCGGGATGTTTTTCAGAGAGTCCCGATAAGATTTTCTACGATTCAGGTTTCAAGTTGAACGACTCTGTCTCAGCATTCAGCATCAGTCTCAGGCTTTTAAAAATCCAAGAATTTGATCAGAAATAACCGAACAAATTCAGCTACGCTTCAGTGAGAAAATAGAATTCTAACCCATAAGATTCAAGGCCCATGTTTTGTGTCTTAATTACTTCCAATAGGCTGTACTGGATCACGCAACTTATGTGATGAATCTTACCGATGCAAACCTTACTGATAACCCTAAA